>NC_048299.1:214472003-214512920 GCF_013100865.1 Trachemys scripta elegans | reverse complement strand
ATGACCTGCAAATTTGGCAGGTCATTTTGGTCAATTTCATGGTCATAGGATTTTAAAAATTGTAAATTTCATGGATTTCAGCTATTTAAATCTGAAATTTCAGTGTTGTAGTTGTAGGGATCCTGATACAAAAAGGAGTTTGGGGATTGCACGGTTATTATTGTGGGGGTTGCAGTACTGCTACCTTTACTTCTGCGCTGCTGCTGGTTGTGGCCCTGCCTTCAGAGCTGGGCAGCTGGAGTGTGGCAGCTGCTGGCCGGGAGCCCAGTTCTGAAGGCAGCGCCACCACCACCACCAGCAGCGCAGAAGTAAGGATGGCATAGTATGGTATTGCCATTCTTACTTCTGTGCTGCTGCCTTCATCGCTGGGCTCTCAGTAGGCAGCCACCACTCTGATCGCCCAGCTCTGAAGGCAGCAGCCCAGAAGTAAGGGTGGCATGGTATGGTATTGCCACCCTTACTTGTGTGCTACTGCTGGCAGGGCAGTGCCTTCAGAGCTGGGCACCTGGCCAATAGCCAACACTCTCCGGCTGCCCGCTCTGAAGGCAGCACAGAAATAAGGGTGGGAATACCATGACCTCCCTTAAAATAACCTTGTGACTCCCCCACCCCTCCCCGCAAATCCCTTTTGGATCAGGACCCCCAATTTGAGAAATGCTCCCCGTGAAATCTGTATAGTATAGGGTAGGGTAAAAGCACACAAGACCAGATTTCATGGGGTGGAGAGACCAGATTTCATGGTCCATGATGTGTTTTTCATGGCCGTGAATTTGGTAGGTTCTAAATTCATGTATCTCTCTGTACCCTTCTTCATAAAAATCTGACTGATATTAACACAAGTTCCTCTATCAACTTATACAGTTTTTGGTGATGAATTGCATGGTAAATATATGTATTGATGATCACTTGGGAATTTAGATTCAGCTCCTTACCAACTGATGAAAGTTTATACTATCTTCTAATAGCAATAGGCAATGCCAAGGGATGAATTAGTAAGCTATTAGTGCACCACTCAGATGGCTGAAGGCATCAATCTTTGCTTTCATCAATGCACCCAGGATGTGAGCAAATACTTTTCTAATGTTTACAGCAAATTAGTCATTGACAGGTTAAAATTGGAAGCTCAGAATGAAAATACCATCCCAGGCAGAATAACTGAACACCGCGTCTGTCAGTTGTGTTACAAGGATGGTACACGTTTATTTTTTGTTTTAGATTCTCGTTTTTTAAAAAACACTGTCTGTGTGTTCAGAATCCATTTGGAAATGTCATGTCCATTATGTATGAATGGTATCTGAGTACCAAATATATTTCTGCCAATGATTGGTTCTGCACTATATTTATAATGCAGATGCATAGTTATACACAAATTAGTTGGAAGCTGTTTTTCTTGTGTTACAAGTCAACAATCTCTTCCAATCTGCAAAAAGAGAAAATCCGAACATTTCATTAGTTTAACTAAAATATAATAGTTCAACTATTGTCTACACAATTGTGTAAAATATATTAACATTTAGCCCTATGTGGTACCTTCCACCTGAGGATCTTCAAGTGCTTCACAAACATTAACTGAATAAATGTCTTAATACTCCTGTCAGGTCCATATGGTGGTATTTTCACCATGTTACCAGTGGGGAAACTGAGACGCAAGGAGGTTAAATGCTTAGCCTACTGACACATAAGTCATTGTCAGAGCTAGGATCCAGTACAGCTATCCTTATTCCAGACCTATGCTCTAGCAGTAGACTATGTTGCTTCCCTGGCAGCAATTACTTTTCTAAGGGCTAGAGTTCAGCAATACCATAAGCCCCAAGTAAGGGCCAGCATGTAGCTACATTGCTCCAGGAGCAGACCAGGGAATGAACTATGACTCAGTCACAGTTTGATCCTTGGCTCCCTGTTCTATGGGGAAGGTAAGGTGCTATGCCCCTCTGGGGTTGGGATGGGCAAAGTCAGAAGCATTTGTTTAAGGGGTCAAGGTGTTACAATGTATCAATGTGGGGGAAGAAATTAAGGATGTTATGGACCCCTGCTAAGAAGTCTCAGGTATAGCTGCCCCTGAATTAGGATCTATCACCTAATTGATCTCCATGCAAATAAGGATAAGGGACAAGAAAAGGTAAACTAAAAAGGTGCTTTATTTAACATAAGGTAAGTATATGGACAAAATATCTCAATGGCTTGCATGGGCATGAAGCCCAGAACCTTCTCCCTCTATAAATGACAGACAAAGGTGTTTATACTTTACAGATCAAAGTTCATCTGATTGTCTGCCTCAGCCTCGAGATGTTGGATCCGGACCTACCACTGTGCTTGGGGATGACAGGTGGCACAGGAGGAACTCGGATCATTGATGACTGCTGAATCAGGATTGGATCAGGATCAGGATTACTTCTCAGGCAAGTAGCTGTGGTGGTTTCTCTCAGAGATCTTCTGGTGGTTCTTGATCTGATAACGCAAGTGTGGGCTGCCGCTAGGGAGGACAGCACCATAGAGCCTGGGAATGGGGCTTTTATATCCTCTAGTCTCTAGGCAGATTAGTGACCACCTAACAGTCCTTTCCCCACCTTTCCACAAAAGAGTGCCAAACTCATACAAAAGGGCGCCAAACTTTCAAAGAGAGGGGTAGCCAACATGGCTGTCAAACAACTAGACACCATTCAAGATGGCGATTTTAATAATTTTTTGACATTACCATTTCCCAGGTAAATAATACAAGATACCACATAGACATAAATCAGAGCATGCATAATAAAACAAAGACATGAATAATGCTGTACAAAGGGTGGCTGTGCTGAAAGCATGTACTGAGTGAGCATGTAGTTGCACTGCCCAGAAGCAAGCTGTGACTCAGTCATAATTTGCTCCCTATTTTCCTTCTGCTCTGGAGTGGGGCTGTTTCCTTCACCAACCCTGTACTTAATGCAATGTATGCCCCCCTCCCAGCCCCCACGACACACATTCCCCAGGGTATAGGTGCAGTTGTGAGGGCTGGCTTGTTATTGGAGGAAACAAGGCTCTGTCCTTTCACTCTCCCCTCCTGGGCATGTAACCTTGTGGAGATGACTTTCCTCCTTGCACAGGTACCCATCATATGGGTAAACAGCACAGAGCCTTAGTCCTCTGCACAGGTGTACAGGACAGGTCACAATCTGGGCCTAACAAAGCAGTAACACACAAACAGACAGCATATGTTTTCTCCATTTATTTCTATGGAACTTCTGAACTCATTATAAATACAGAGCCTGTTTGTTTTTTGTTTTCCAAAAGATTAAAATTTAGGAATCTAATAAACAGTAGAGCAGTTTGGATGACTCAAAGCAGCAAAATCCAGCAGCGACTGGAAGAACAGAGCATATAGTCATGGGAAAGAGTGTCACATGTGGAATTTACTGTCCGGTCTAAAAAGAATCCATGTGTCACAAGGAAAACCATGATAGACAGTTGGCAAGCTTTCATCTAATTCCTTTCATAACTTAGCTGGATGAATCTAGAATCCACAAAAGCAAATAGTATATCTAATCTCTTGACTTCGTTATCAAAATAGACAAGTGAGTAGAACCCAACCACTGATGAAAATGAGGAAAATCAAAAACACAGTTCTCCATGGCTGGAACCAAGGAGCAATAAAAAGTGATAATCCATCCAATGCAGGAAGTGTAGGGTGACCCTACAATGTCCCGATTTTATAGGGACAGCCCCAATTTTTGGGTCTTTTTCTTATATAGGCTTCTATTATTCCCCCACCCCATCCCGATTTTTCACATTTGCTGTCTGATCACTCTAAGTAAGTGTAATGACAAATAATTAGCAACCAATTAAATAACATCCTGGCACATTTATTGCTGATTCTAACTGATTGGGTCCTATAAGATGTTTGGCTGCAATTATTGTATATACACAGTAAAACAAATGGTACATATATGCCAACATTCAGATGCCTCGGAAGCGGTATACATCCAAAGTTGCATGGGAAGTACAACCTTGCTTTTGCATGTGTATCTTTAACTTTCACATGGAATTCTTAAGTTCAAAGTCATACATTGGAATTTTCAAGAATGCCTAGTCTAATTTTTGCTCCCATTGACTGAAATCAGAATGAAGTTAGGCCAGCTGAGTTCTTTTGAAAAATCCCACCCTAAATCAGTAAAAGTATTAAATGCATTTTGTTGACTAAGTGACAGCTGTTGAAGGGATAGAACAATCTGTAAGTATTTGAAAGATGTAATCACGAGAGTTGCTCCAATTTGGGACATACTTACATGACAAATTTATTCTCTCCTTCCTAAATCCCCCGCCCTATCTTGGGCAAAGCTTTTCAAAATTTGATTATTTTTTTTTTACCATTTCTAGTAAATATCAAGGATCAAGAGGAATTACTGGGAATAATACCTGAGGAATTACTGGGAATAATACCTGAGGCTGCAAGTAGGGGTAATTAGAATTGAGAAAGGAAAAATTTTTGGTTAAATGTCATGGAAAATTTTGGGCTTGTCTATACGGAGAGTTCGTGCTCAACAAGCTGCGGTATAAATCTACAGCACAGTAGATACACTTTTTATTTCTGGATCTATTAGAATAAGAAAGTGAAATCATCTCCCAGAGAAGATGTTTTTGACTTCAGACAGTTATTGTTTATTCCTCATGTACTAACTACAGCTCTTCGCAGGCCAGAGTTGTGTACAATAAAAACATAAGGTGGCAGCCTGTTTTGGATTAGATAGCTGGAATAAGTATGTTTGTGTCTATCATGTGCCTTAAGTAGAGAGTGAGGTAGGGTAACCAGACAGGAAGTGTGAAAAATTGGGACGGGGGTGGGGGGTAATAGGCGCCTATACAAGACACAGCCCCAAATATCGGGACTGTCCCTATAAAATCAGGACGTCTGGTCACTCTAGAGTGAGGCCTGGTTTTTCACCTCTGGATGAGCTTTGCTCAGTGCAGGAACTGAGTAGTGGGAACAAATGTGGCTTTATTTCACTTATGTACCTGGCCATTATAAATGGGCAAACATTTTCAGACTAATAGTTTATTCACTGAAAAATGCAGTTTCAGGTCACTTGACACTATTTGTGAATTTGGTGAATAGCTTTGGGGGGAAAAGGCGGGGGCACTAGACTTGCAGGGAAACTTAAATGCCATATCCAGGACACTTACTTGGGATGGGGGAGACTCAGGTTTAAATCCTCACACAGGAGCCAGGACTTGACTGTAGGTCTTTCCTCCTTTCAAGGGAGTACCTTAACCACCAGGCTATACAGTCATTCTCACTGGGCTCGTTCTCTGGCCCAGTGACTGTTCAGATATTTCATATGGAGTGAAACAGTTTCAAAAGGAGAGATTGAGGGCTCCCCACACCTCAGAATACTCACTAGCCTAGGAGTTAGGGAGCTTGCCTGCGATATGGGAGAGCTGTGTTCAAGTGCCTGATCCAGAGTGACCACCCTACTGGAATATTGGGTGTAGGGAGGAGCAGCACCATGTCTTCTTCTGCAGGTTTTGTGAATCTGGCCCTTTATTTCCTGTGCTTTTATATGTATAATATATATTTTAATTTAAAAATGCCAAGTCACATAACTGGCTAGGAGCCTGCCCTGCTCTCAGGGTTGCTCTAAATTAAGCTCAGCTGCCTTAATGAGTCATTCTGGCAGCTAAGAAGAGTCAATTCCCACCACTGCTGCTGCTGCTTTGCCATGTTTCAAGTGCTGAGGGATATGAGAGGAGGTGGCATAGAGATACTACCATGGGAATTGCCCTACAGCAGGGATATTCACTGGTGGTGGGATCCTCTAGTTTTACGGCTAGGGCAGCAAAGAGGGGCCAGAGGATAAATAGGGCCTCTATAATGCGTGTATGTAAGTTAAACACAGAACTTATTTTGCAGAAATGTTCGTCTGGAACAGCCAAATGCAAAGTTCAGAAGCTGTGAAAAGTTTTACTTCCTTGGCTATGTAACCTTGAGTTAACTTCCTAATCAAATGGATTTAATGTGACTTTAGGCAGAGTTACTCTAATGGCAGAAATCTTGTAGCACATTTTAGAATAACCCTCCTACTCTCCTTTGCATGGTGGATTTTTAGTGGTTTATAATAGGTATGGATATTAATTGAGACTAATAACACTCTTAAAAAAACAAAACCCTCCAGTGTGCACTTCAGGGAAGAAGCCCACATTGGCATGGAGATGACCTCAGAGGTAAGGCTAAGATTTTGTCATGGATATTTTTAGTAAGAACCACGAACAGGTCACAGGCAATAATGAAAAATTCAAGGAAGCCCATTGTGAGAGATTTCTGTTACCAATCTGCCTGAGGTGTCAGGTGATCAGGCTGAGACCACAGGATCATTATGGGAGGAGATAAAGGAACACACCATGGGTCTAAGTTTTAAAGCTTTATTAATAAAAGAACAGCAGTGAGTGCGGGGTGCTCCCCACATCAGTCAGAGGAAGGAAAAAGCGTTAGTGCCCATGCCCTAACCCACTTTCATACTCACACCCGCACTACCTGAGGCTGGCCAAACCTGGGTGTAATGTAAGAAGAAGAGGGGGAAGGATGGACGAGAGTTCTGTCCTGTGCACAGGCTGTCCAGGGTCCGCTGTTGAACTCTGACTTGCTTCGAGGTTGTGACACCATGACCTGCCCCTGACTTTTACTAAAAATATCTGTGACAAAAATGAGGACCCTGGGTAGTTGTGGGCTGTCTCTGCAGATGGCAGGGGACCCTGCAGCTTCTAGCTGGCACTGGCTGAAGTCACGGAGGTCTTTGGAAGTCACGGAATCTGTGACTTCCGTGACTAAATTGCAGCCTTACTCACAGGCATTTCAAACCTTTAGATTTCATGAATGTCCTATCCTGAATATATTTTGGCATCTAGAGTATGAGAGAATATCTAGTAGTGATATGAATTCTGAGAAAATATCACTCCTGAAAGGCCCTTACATAAGACTATCTGAGGGAGCTAAGATTATTCAAATAACTGGAAAATATTTGGCTCCTGTTATCTTTCCACTGCTTTAGCAAGTTAACAGGAAGATCTTTTGTTCCTGTTGCAGTATGGGCAGCTTGCAAAAAAGAATCTTCCCAGGATTTTGGGAGCACCGCAGGCAGAAAACACATCAAATAAATGCTAACATGAATGTGGTATAAAAATGTAAATAAACAGATCTGGTGGTTCCTGAAAACAGCTGATGGGTAGAATGGCCATCTGCCATCCCCTGAAAATCAGTGAAGGAAGGCAGCTGCTGCCTGATGTCATGTGGATGGCTTCAGGGCCGGCACCAGGCACCAGCTTCTCAAGCAGGTGCTTGGGGCGGCCGCTCCGGAGAGGGACGGCAGGTCCAGGTATTCGGCGGCAATTCGGCGGACGGTCCCTCACTCTGCCTGGGAGTGAAGGACCTCCTGCCGAATTGCTGCCACAGATCGCGATCGCGGCTTTTTTTAGATCGCGATCCCAGCTTTTTGTTTGTTTGTTTGTTTTGGCTGCTTGGGGCGGCCAAAACCCTGGAGCCAGCCCTGGATGGCTTGCAGGCCATCAGGGTCCCTTAGAGGGCAAACTCATTGTCTCTGTGGAGGTAGGTCCAGGGATCTAAGGCCATGTCTACACTGCAAATTACATCAGCATAAAGCCGCTGCAGTTAGTATATTGCTTGTGTGCATACACACTTGGCTCCTTGTATCAACGGTGCATGTACTCACCAGGATTGCTTGTATTGATGCACAGTGTGGTGCACCACGTGTAGTTATCCCACTGTACAATCCGCCACCTTCCAGCGCAATGCATGGTAGGGCAGAAATGAGTCACACAGGGGTGACTGGGAGCAAGGGTCAACTTCCAAGTGTGCAAGTGTTTCCATCCCATAATGTTATCTATATCCTATAATTTCCACACCTTTTTTAAAAATCCCACAAACTCACACAGCCCTTCTCACTGTCCGCCATCTCTGATGCACGATCTTCTGGTATTTGCAGAGCCACACGAAGAACTGAATCAGTGGGGAACATAATAATATCTTGGAGGACAGATGGCTGTGGGACATAGCAAGAACCAATACAAGGTTGGCGGTGGTGTGCACAGAGCAGCTGCAGATGGTGGAGTGCCCCTTCTGGGCCTGAGAAACTGGTGGGATTACATTGTAATACAGGTTTGGGATGATGAGTCGTGACTGAAATACTTTTGGATATTCCTGGCTCTGTGTGCTCAGCTCGCCCCAGCCCTCCGGCACATGGACACCAAAATGAGAGCTGCATAGACAGTGGAGAAGCGAGTGGCGATTGCACTCTGGAAACTTCCAATGTTGGATTGTTACCACTCAGTGGGAAATCATTTTGGAAAGTTGGAAAATCCAGTGCAGGGGCTGCTGTAATGCAAGTGTGCAGAGCCATTAATTGCCTCCAGCTACCCAGGACTGTGCCTCTTGGTAAGCATATAGTGGGTGGCGCAATAGATGGCACGCATATCCCTGTTTTTTCACCAGCCTACCTTGCAACAGAAATCAACAGAAAGGGCGACTTTTCTAAGGTTATGCAAGTATTGGTGGATCACTGAAGATGCTTCACCTACATCAGTGTGGGCTGGGCAGGGTAGGTGCATGACACTCACATCTTTAAGGTCACAGGACTGTTCAGAAAGTTACAAGCAAGGACTTTCTTTCCTGACTAGAGGATTACCATTGGGAATGTTGAAATGCCAATAGTGATCCTGGGGGACCCATCCTTGCTCCCCTGGCTCTTGAAGCTGTACACCAGCCACCTCTACAACACCAAGGAAAGATTCAACTGCCAGCTCAGCAGGTCCAGAATGACAGTGAATATGATTTTTGGTAGAGTATAGTCAGTAGAGTCACAACGTAAAACAGAACTTAAGATTCAGAACTCCCTTCCCTTGCTCCCCTAAAGTTTTAAACAATATATGCTCATTTACACGTCTGCTTGGGAGTGCTTGTGCATGGTACCACACACAGCACTAGCTATGGTGAGCATCGCCCACCTGGGGTCAGGGAATTGCTTGAAATGATAAGTATACGGCAATGGCACTGAAGACTGGCACCTATTTGCTGCAGGCAGTGGTGATTTTAGCTGATATCTTACTTCTGAGGGTAACAAAGGCAGAAAGATCACAGCTGTGCTGGGCCCATATGCTACTTGCCTGTGTCCTGCAATGGTGCCAACCGAAGTTATCACTGACTGGTGTGGGAAAGTTTCCTACTGCAGAGAAGAAATAAGGCTGCCATCCCTAAAACCTTTGGGAGAGGACTGCAGAGTGCCTCCATGAAAGTTTCATTGGGATCTCTCAGGAGGATTCAAGGGACATCCCTGTGTTCATAAACAAACTGCTCTGCATGCCCCCACCCCACTACCTAATTCTACAGGGCAATGAAAAGCAGATAACAACTCTACCTCTTTAAATAAATAAATAAATAAATTAATGGAGATATCCTATCTCCTAGAACTGGAAGGGACCTTGAAAAGTCATCAAGTCCAGCCCCCTGCTTTCATTAGCAGGACCAAGTACTTATTTTGCCCCAGATCCCTAGTGGCCCCCTCAAGGATTGAACTCACAACCCTGGGTTTAGCAGGCCAATGCTCAAACCACTGAGCTATCCCTTTGTTGTACCACCACTTCTTCTAGTATGAATAAATTAATAAAAAGTCCACAGCTGTGTCCGGTTAAGTTAGGGGTGCCATCATGCTAACAGGAAATAAATTTATACACTGACCCAAGGATCCTTCCCCTGCACTGGGCTCATCCGTGCTTGACTGCCAGGACTGAGTGGACTGCAGTGGAGTCTCAAACAGGATAGCTGGACCTCTCCCCCAGTCACATATCCCCCATTCTCCTCATCCTCATTGTTCAAGCTAGAGGCCTGTGGCTCAGGCTCCTCAGAGGTATCGACAGTGGTCTGCGAGGTGGTGGTGATGGTGTCTCCACTGAGTTTGGCATGTAGCTTTTTGTACAAGAGCAGGTCTGCAGCTCAGCACTTAATCAATTGTTGGACTCCTTGGCCTTCTGGTATGCCTGCCACAGTACCTTCACTTTTATGCAGCACTGCTGCTGGTCCCGGTCATATCCCTTCTCCTGCATCTTCCATTCCCCCCTCCGCCCATGCTATCTACTTGTAGATGTTGATGTTTCTACAGCTGGTCCATAGCTGTGTTGCACAGCCTCTTCTCCCTACGGGCCAAGGAGATCCAATATCTCCCCAAGCCGGAGAAAGTGTAGGTGGCATGGTTAGGGTTTCACAAAAACAAAGGAGAGCAGCTAGGTGTGCTCGCCAAGCTGGACAATCAAGAAAAGGCATTTCAAAAATTCACTAGGCTTTAAGGAGAGGTGGGCCTTCCAGTCTACATGGAGGTCACAGTTGTGACCAGCATGGTCAGTGTTGGGCCTTATGGGACAGCTGCTGGAGGACTATTAGGGTCAACATAGGTAATGTAGTGTACACTCACACTGCTTCAACCTGAGTACATTGAACATAGCCCAACTCCACTCAGGGAGGTGATGTTACTATGTTGGCATAACAAGGTTCTTACATCATTGTGAGATAAATTTAAGCATGGACATATGCATCACTAGGTTGACACAAGATGACTTACATCAACCTAACTTTGTAGTGTAGTCCAGGCTTAAGGCAAAGAATAAGAGGAGGGAAGTTTATAACTCTTTGGATTCAGACGCCTGACTCTCATTTGAATATCAAGACCAATGAATATTGTTCATATCCTAAGATTAGATTATTTGCCCTCTTTAGTGTTTAGTCATTTGCAAATCTACAAATACCCCTCTTCATTGATAGCTCAGATTGCTATGGGGCAGATAAGTACTTTTCTCCTGCCCAAGTGCACCTTAATATAGCATTATTTTATTTGGGGATGGGGAAGGGAGAGGGGAAATGCTGGGTAATAGAATACCTCAAACTTTTGGGATGACACTAGAAAATCCCATATAATAGGTAGAGCCAATCATTTTGTTAAATTAAAAATTGGAAACACCTCAAACTAACCAGTCAGTTTAAGTTTATATAAAAACTCAATTTTTCAGCCATGGCAAATGCCTTATTTCAAAGGGCTTTCTTCCGTTCATTCAGGAGTGCTACTTAGGAATTGTTCTTTGATGCAGCAATAAACATTTCTGTAATTTTGTAATCCATGTGGAATCTCTAGCCAACAAGTAAGACTTTGAAGAACAACAACAAAAAAATGCCATATATGATAGAAAAAGGCTTGTTAAAGGATTACAAACTGCCTGAAAAGTCAACCATATTATGATCTCTCTTTATCCTACACTATAACTGACTTTGACATGTTTGTTCAGTACCAACAAACCAAATAATATTGTCCGAGAGTTAAATAGTGTGTCATACTTACTGTCAGATCAGCTAACTTGTATTCACTGTCAGAGGATACCATCATATTAACATTTGTGACAGGGTCAGGCCAGATGGCTACAGAAAAGTGTTCGAAGCAGATATATTAGCCGCAGATTAAGTAGATCCCTTTCCCCAGGTAAGGTAACAAGGGCAGTTCTAGAACAAGCAGGAACTTGCTGGAACCAATTAAGGCAGGCAATTAATTAGGACACCCGGAGCCAATTAAGAAGAAACTGCTAGAATCAATTAGGACAGGCTGGCTAATCAGGTACCTGAGTTTAAAAAGGACCTTACTTCAGTTTGTAGCATGCATGCGAGGAGCTGGGAGCAAGAGGCACTAGGGGCTGAGAGTGAAAAAGCATATTGCTGGAGGATTGAGGAGTACAAGCATTATCAGACACCAGGAGAAAGATCCTGTGGTGAGGATAAAGAAGGTGTTCGGAGGAAGCCATGGGGAAGTAGCCCAGGGAGTTGTAGCTGTCATGCAGCTGTTCCAGGAGGCACTCTAGACAGCTGCAGTCTACAGGGCCCTGGGCTGGAACCTGGAGTAGAGGGCGGGCCTGGGTTCCTCCCAACATTTGGACCTGGAGTCATGGGTGGGTCTAGGTTTCTCCCCATCAGCCAGGGCTGGAGTGATCTAAGCCCCAGAAAGGGGACATGTTTAGTTTAAAAAGCCCCAAGAAAAGAGGCTATATTTAAAGAGCCCAGAGACAGGGCTGAAGATTCTCTTGAGGGCAGACAGTTTAGTTGAATTCTTTGTTACCCTGGGCGGGGTTCGTCTGTGTGACTTGGCTGGAGTGCTGAGCCACTGAAGGCCTGCCTAACGAGGTCAAAACCTATGGGGGGTGCTAGGGAAAAGGATTGCAGCACCACACCCAGCCAATAGGAGGCTCTCAAGAGATGAGTGACCCTGTCACAAGGTGTCTAGCTTGGCCTTGAGGAGACCGTCCAAAAGGTTAGGGCTCCTTAGGCTTAGTACTTGAGATGCCCCTTTTCAGTCCATTCCTCACTGGAAGTATTTACGAAACTTGTAGGTTCCTTGGCCAGGGTTCAGTTATGCAGTACATCTCCTTGATGGGCCACTCTACATTGTTCTGTGCACATGCAACAGCCTCAGTACTGTTCCCACAAGCAGGCTTCTCCACAAATGCTTGGCTGGGTGTCAAACTAAACAGTCAGTGTTGGAGCAGCTGTTCTAGATCCTCGTGCACCAGATCTCATACTCAGCTGCCTATGAACACCATATTACTTCTGGGTTCCCTGGCCATCCTGCCTCACGGATCCAGTTGTGACCAATCAACTTCCCTACTGTCCTAGAACCTTCACTTCCCCCTCTCTCCTCATCTATGACTGGTCAGCAGATTCAACACACTAGCAATATTCATGGATAAGAAATCTGCTTTTTGTGTCATATAGACAATAAAGAAACACAGATGCTGACTTCTACATAAGTATCATGGTTTATTTTATGAGGGCATAAAATGATAGCTAATTTACGTATCTTTTTAATACAGCCCTTTTTATATCAATTTACTGGCTGAGATTTACAGTATAGGGGCTTGAAGTGACCACATATCTTTCATCAAGATTTTGACCTAATTAATCTTAAAAGCATGGATGTTTTGGACCCAAACACGGATTAAGCACTTGCTGTCTATTAACTACTTGAGGAGATCTAGAGTAACAGATTTTAAATCCAAACGGAACCACTGGGATCAATTAGTCTGACCGTCTGTTTGATACAAACCATGGCACTTCCCTTAATTCCTGATCAAACTAGAGCATATCTTTTAGAATACATTCAATATTGATTTAACAATTGCCAGGTGTAGAGAATCCATCACAACCTTTCATAAATTGTTTCAATGGCTAATTCGTTTCACTTAAAAATTTCACTCCTTATTTCCATCTGAATTTGTCTAGCTTCAACTTCCAACCATTGGGTCCTCCCATAGCTTTGTCTTCTAGATCAAATTTCTGTTCCCCCTTTAGGGACTGTGACCAAGGCACCCCTTAACCTTCTCTTTAAACTAAGTTGAGCACCTGCAATCTATCCCTATAAGACATGTTTTCCAATATTTTAATAATGTTCATGGCTCTTCTCTGAATCCTCTCCCATTTATCAACATCCTCCTTGAATTGTGGACACCAGAACTGGACATAGCATTCCAGTAGCAGTTGCATCAGTGCCAAAAAAAAAAGAGGCAATATAACCAGACATGCCAAACCCATGGGGGGGGGAAAAGGGGCTTGTTTTTGGCTTAATTGGCTTGTTGGCTAGTTTTTGGCTTGTAGCTTGTTACTCCTTTTTTGTTTTTTTTGTTTTTTATCAGCTCCCAGGAAGCCGGGGCAAGCAGGGGTAAGGGTGGGAGAGTGTCAGAGGTGCACAGCAGGCCCACCACAGTCCCACACTGCACGCTGGGGGGGATCTGGTCATATAGAGTATTGGGGTTCTTAAGGATTGACTTGTTTTGGCCTTGTTTTGAAATGGGATTAGCTTGATTTTTGGCTTATTGTGAAAGTCGGGGTGCTTATTTACCATGTGAAAGTTGGCAACTGTGAATATAACCTCTGTACTCTGACTCGAGATTTCTCTGTTCATACATCCAAAGATCATGTTAGTCCTTTTGACCACATTGCAACACTTGAAGCTCATATTCAACTGATTAACCACCACTATCCACGTGTTATTTCAGAGTCACTTTTTCCCAGGATAGAATCCCCCATCCTCTAAGTATGGACTACATTCTTTATTCCTAGAAATAAACTTAATTTTTATCTATATGAAAACACAAATTGTTTGCTTGCACCCACCCTACTAAGAGATCCAGATTGCTATGCATATTAACATTTCCTCTTCATTATTTACCACTCTGCCAATTTTTTGTGTTATCTGCAAACTTTATCAGTGATTTTGCTTTTTTCTGGGTCACTGATAAAAATTTTAAATTGCAAGGGCCCAGAACCAACCTCTACAGGACCCCATTAAAAACACTCTCTCTCATTGATGGTTCCCCATTTACAAGTACAGTTTGAAGCCTGTCAGTTAGCCAGTTTTTAATACCTTGAATGTGGGCCATATTTTGTTTTTTTTTTAATCAGAATGTTGTATGGTACCAAGTCAAGTGGCTTGCAGAAATCTAAGACTATTATATCAACACTATTACTTTTTTCAACCAAACTTGTCATCTCAGCAAAAAAAAAAAAAAAAAAACCCTCAAGTTAGTTTGACAGGATCTATTTTCCATAAGCCCATATTGATTGGAATTAATGATATTTTCCTCCTTTATTTTTTAATCAAGTCCCATATGAGCCATTCCATTATTTTGCCCATAATTGATGTGAGACCAAGAGATCTATAGTCACCTAGGTCATCTCATTTAACTGCCACCTCCCCCCTTAAAAAAAAAATTGACATATTAGCTTCTTTCCAATCTTGTGGAACTTCCTCAGTGCTCCAAGAGTTATTAAAAAATCAACATTAAGGGTCCAAAAAGCTCTTTGGCCAGTTCTTTTAAATCTTTTGGATGCAAGTTATCCAGATCTGCAGATTTAGAAATGTCTAACTTTTTAGTAACTACTGTTTAACAATCTCCCAAGTTACTATTGGAATGGAAAATGTTTCATCATCATATGACTACATATGTTTTTTCCCAAATGCAGAACAGAAATATTTATTTAATACTTCTGCCTCTTCAGAATTATTATTGCCATTATTGTTCTACCATTCCTATCTATTAACGGGCCAATACCATTTTTAGGATTCCTTTTGTACCTAATATACTTAAATTCCTCAGTGTCCTTAACTCTGCTGGCCATGGAGTTTGCCTTGTGTCCTTTTACTTCTTTTAACAATATTCTACAATTCGTAGCTTCTAACTTATATTCATTACTATCAAATTCCCCTTTCTTCCATTTGTCATATATCGCTTTAAAAAAAGTATTATAACTGCTTTTGCTTTCCCCTCTAAGCAAGTTTTTTTTTTTTTTTACTAGTGTTTCTCGATTGTGGCTTTTCTGACATCTAATTGGCATTTTGGCATAATGTTTACCTTTTGAAAGTCATCACTTGCCAACAGATACCACATAGTTGGAAGTAACCGGTAACTATAAATCTTGCTGAGAAACTGTGGTATTTCAGATACTAGTAGTAGTAGTAGTTGTCAAATGTTGATGTTAATGACAGCCACATATTTGGTAACCTTTTGCCTTTTTAACTGGGTCTATGTAACAGGTGCAGAGTAAGAGCATTGCCTTGATCCCACATCACAACAATGACTAGTTCCTGTGTTTCCCAATGTGTAAGGATTGCTCTTGAGTGCAGCCCCCCCCTTATAGCAATGCAAGGGGGATGGATACTACTTGCTACTCAGTTTGCATCTGTACACCATGTAGAATTTTAAAAGTGTACATTGCAAGGAAAGCTGGTGTCTAGGTTATGATGTTAACTTGGAATAATTTGTCAGACAAATATTTTGTTGCTATAATTTGTGTTATTGGTATTCATGGGAACTTATAGACATAAAACAAGGTTCTTTCCCCAAAGAATTTGATTTCTCAATTAGACAGGTAACACAATGAAAACAGACCAGGATGTGCAGAGGGGAGGAAGAGAAAACAGTAAAGATGACAAGGGAATGGTGATATTGGGAGAGCAATGCTTTCTCTGGAAAAGTAAATCACAATGTTTTTGTCCTATATATAAAACTTCCTTGTTCTGGGTTTTCTGATGTTTGTGCACTGTGTTTTTTAAATGGCTAACCATCAAAGAAACTACTTGACAGGGATTGGAAAGAGTGAGATCACGAGCTGTTGCTCTAACCATAGAGAGCAGCATGAATATTTGGTCATGTGTGGGAGAAGGAGGCAAAACAAAGTACTAGAATGGAGAGAATTACCGACAAACTGGGTGTAGAGGTGGGAACTATAGCTGCATCTGAAACTTGGTTCAATTTATCCATTAATTGTGTTGTTTTGTTTTGGAAGAAGCCTAGCTGGGTGAAGAGTCAGAAAAATGTGGTAGCAGCTTAGGATATCACCAACCCTAACGCATAACCTTTTGTGCTTTTAGGTTTAAAGTTTTATTTAGTCATGAACTACACTTGGCACCATTAGCACCAAAAAAAGCAGAATTCTATCTGTTCCATCTTTGACCATGGAAAAAAACCTTTTGTTAATGAATAGGAAAAAAGTATCACTTGGGTCAAGCCAGCCAGCAGATTGCCCACCTATTTTATTTTTTTTTGGCCTTTGCATAATAAGTGTTTTGATTTGCCCTTTGCTCCATGTGTCATGTCCATGTGTCATGTAAACTGAAATATTAAGCCACCATCAGAAGAAGAACACATCAAAATGCACTGCTGGAATTTTGGAAGGCTCACTGAACCAACTAAAAGGCTTAAGTTTTGAAACTAATGGAAATCTTGAACGACAAAATGCTCAGATGCTACGGTGATGAGGACCATATAAGTACCTAGATATAACAAAATGAGCCAAATCCCCCAGGCTTTATTGTGTTCAGTGAGAATCTTGTCTAAGCACTCTTCTGGCTCACTGAAATTAGAGACCCATCTAATGCATGAGGAGATACTTCAGCTAACTTCCTGACTTAGTTCAAACCACCATCCTCCCACACGGGACTTTCTCCAGAGGGACATGTGATTCTTTGGGCTTGTCTAAACAGTCAGTGCATAGCAAGCCAGGGTCTAAATCTACAGCACTCTAGGTTGCCATGCACTGCTGACCATGTAGACTGTGCTACTACATGCTGAAAGCTTTTTGTAGTGATTTTTGACATACTGCTGTTTGAAACAATGTCAGGTAGTAGCAGCAGTTCCAATAGGAGCTGGAAGAGAGCATCAGGCTTAAAACCAGCAGCAAGTGACATCATTAGGACCTTTTATTTTCACTCCACAGAACTTTGCATATTGACTAACTGTTCTTCGTGCAGTGGTGCATTCTTCCTGTCACACGCCCTAGACTCAATCATATCTACACACTATCCACCTCATCTTATTTCCCTTGGCCTTCATCCTTCTACTTCGCATCTGTCTAGTGTAGCCTATAGAAATGATGCTTACTTATGTTACAAATTCTATTACCGAAAAATAGGTTTGACCATAGTCAAGCAGGCCTGGTAAAATATAGTGAAGATGGCTCAAAGGCAAGTTAGAGGGAGAAGTAAGGACATAGCCCCAGGTCATGTAGTAAACGTGTTTTGGTCCTAACTGTTTTTCACAAGTGTTTTAGATAAATTGTTAATGTTTTGGAAAATGCAATCTACAGTGATAGTTATTCGTATGGTATTTAAACAGATGGTAATTAAGCTGATATTTTCTACTTCCTAATTAGCTATTTAATATTAACATTTGATTATGGTAAAAAAGGTTATTTAATGTTAATTAAGGGGCAATATTATAATTGATTATAACTTTAGATTAGGTATGTCTCTCCACCATCAAGGGACCATTAGAGAGAGAATTATCCCCATTCTTATTTTTTAGGGACTGATCACCCCTAAATGCATCATATCATCTTAGAATGTGAGTATAAATGCAGTGTAGGATTATATTTTAATGCCTGTTTGATTAGCCAACTATTTGATATTAGTCTTTAATTTTATCGCTCTTTGTGTTAATCAGTCCTCCACTAAATTATCTGTAACCACCGTGGAGGCTTGAACCTTAAAGAACTTAGTTTGGTTTTATTCCTTATTTAAACTACTAATTGGGAAAACATAAATCAAAGGTTACACTAGACAGCTATCTTCAGTCCCTTTGGGTATGTCTACACTATGAAATTATGTCGAATTTATAGAAGCCGGTTTTATAGAAATCGGTTTTATACAGTCGATTGTGTGTCCCCACATAAAATGCTCTAAGTGCATTAAGTTGGCGGACCGCGTCCACAGTACCGAGGCTAGCGTCGACTTCCGGAGCGTTGCACTGTGGGTAGCTATCCCACAGTTCCCGCAGTCTCCGCCACCCATTGGAATTCTGGGTTGAGATCCCAATGCCTGAATGATGCAAAACATCAGTGTCGCGTGGGGTTCTGAGTACATGTCATCAGGTCCCTCCCCCTCCATCAGAGCACCGGCAGACAATAGATTCGCGCCTTTTTACCTGGGTTACCTGTGCAGACAACATACTATGGCAAGCATGGAGCCCGCTCAGCTCAGCTCACCGTCACCATATGTCATCTGGGTGCCGGCAGACGTGGTACTGCATTGCTACACAGCAGCAGCTAATTGCCTTTTGGCAGTAGACGGTGCAGTATGACTGGTAGCCGTCATCGGCTATCTGGGTGCTGGCAGACGTGGGGCTGCATTGCTATACAGCAGCAGCTCCTTGCCTTTTGGCAGTAGATGGTGTATTACGATTGGTATCCATCATCATCGTATTCTTCAGTGAGTTCGGTCAGAGGCACCTGGGCAGACATGTTTTGTCTCCTGGAGACTCAGTCCTGCCGGCAGTCCTATTGAACCGTCTTGACGATGATGGCTAGCAATCGTAATACAGCATCTTCTGCCAAGCACCCAGAAGATGTCAATGGCTATCAGTCATGCTGCACCATCTGCTGCCAGCCTAAGATGTAAAAGATAGATGGACCAGATTTGTTCTGTATTCATTTGCTTCCCCCTCCCTCCGTGAAATCAACGGCCTGCTAAACCCAGGGTTTTGAATTCAATCTTTGGGGGGGCATTCTGTGTGACAGTTGTTTGTGTTTCTCCCTGATGCACAGCCACCTTTGTTGATTTTAATTCCCTGTAAGCCATGTCGTGACTTGCCCCTCCCTCCCTCCGTCAAACAATAGTTTCGCGCCTTTTTTCAGCCCAGACGCCATAGCACTGGGATCATGGAACTCGCTTAGATCACTGCGGCAATTATGAGCACTATGAACACCACATGCATTGTCCTGGAGTATATGCAGAGCCAGAACATGTCAAAGCAAAACCAGGCAAGGAGGCAATTGCAGCGATTGCAGCGCGGTGACGAGAGTGATGAGGAAATTGACATGGACATAGACCTCTCACAAAGTACAGGCCCCAGCAATGTGCAAATCATGGTGTTACTGGGGGAGGTTCATGCCGTGGAACGCCAATTCTGGGTCCGGGAAACAAGCACAGACTGGTGGGACCACATCATGTTGCAGGTGTGGGACGATTCCCAGTGGCTGCGAAACTTTTGCATGCGTAAGGGCACTTTCATGGAACTTTGTGACTTGCTTTCCCCTGCCCTGAAGCGCCAGAATACCAGGATGAGAGCAGCCCTCACAGTTGAGAAGCGAGTGGCGATAGTCCTGTGGAAGCTTGCAACGCCAGACAGCTACCGGTCAGTCGGGAATCAATTTGGAGTGGGCAAATCTACTGTGGGGGCTGCTGTGATCCAAGTAGCCAACGCAATCAAAGACCGGCTGATATCAAGGGTAGTGACTCTGGGAAACGTGCAGGTCATAGTGGATGGCTTTACTGCAATGGGATTCCCAAACTGTGGTGGGGTGATAGACAGAACCCATATCCCTATCTTGTCACCGGAGCACCAAGCCACCGAGTACATAAACTGCAAGGGGTACTTTTCAATGCTGCTACAAGCCCTGGTGGATCACAAGGGACGTTTCACTAACATCAATGTGGGATGGCCGGGAAAGGTACATGATGCTCGCGTCTTCAGGAACTCTGGTCAGTTTCAAAAGCTGGAGGAAGGGACTTTCTTCCCGGACCAGAAAATAACCATTGGGGATGTTGAAATGCCTATAGTTATCCTTGGGGACCCAGCCTACCCTTTAATGTCATGGCTCATGAAGCCGTACACAGGCAGCCTGGACGCTAGTCCGGACCTGTTCAACTATAGGCTGAGCAAGTGCCGAATGATGGTAGAATGTGCATTTGGACATTTAAAAACGCACTGGCGCAGTTTACTGACTCGGATAGACCTCAGCGAAACCAATATTTCAATTGTTATTGCTGCTTGCTGTGCGCGCCACAATATCTGTGAGAGTAATGGGGAGACATTTATGATGGGGGGGGGGGAGGTTGAGGCAAATCGCCTGGCCACTGATTACGCACAGCCGGACACCAGGGCAGTTAGAAGGTTACAGCAGGGCGCGGTGCACATCAGAGAAGCTTTGAAAACGAGTTTTGTGACTGGCCAGGCTACGGTGTGAAACTTCTGTTTGTCTCTCCTTGATGAACCCTCTTTTTCCCCCCTCCCCCCCGGTTCACTCTACTTCCCTGTAAACTAACCACTCTCCCCTCCCCCCTTTGAGCACTGCTTGCAGAGGCAATAAAGTCATTGTTACTTCACATTCATGCATTCTTTATTAATTCATCACACAAATAGGGGGATAACTGCCAAGGTAGCCCTGGAGGGGTGGGGGAGGAGGAAGGAAAAGGACACGCTGCAGTTTAAAACTTTAAAACTTTAACACTTATTGAAGGCCAGCCTTCTGATGCTTGGGCAATCATCTGGGGTGGAGTGGCTGGGTGGCTTGAGGCCCCCCCACTGCGTTCTTGGGCATCTGGATGAGGAGGGCTGTTGGTTACACAGAGGCTGTAGCAATGGTCTCTGCTCCTGCTGCCTTTCCTGCAGCTCAACCATACGCTGGAGTATATCAGTTTGATGCTCCAGCAGCCTCAACATCGACTCTTGCCTTCTGTCAGCAAGCTGACACCACCTATCCTCTGCAGACCACCACTTGCTCTCTTCAGCCCACGATTCAGCCTGCCACCTCTCCTCTCGTTCATATTGTGCTTTTCTGCACTCTGACATTGACTGCCTCCACGCATTCTGCTGTGCTCTGTCAGCGTGGGAGGACATCTGGAGCTCCGAGAACATATCCTGAGTCCGCCGTTTTCTCCTTCTAATCTTCACTAGCCTCTGTGAAGGAGAAACATTTGCAGCTGGTGGAGGAGAAGGGAGAGGTGGTTAAAAAAGACACATTTTAGAGAACAATGGGTACACTCTTGCACGTTAAATTTTGCTGTTCATATTACACAGCACATGTGCTTTCGTTACAAGGTCGCATTTTTCCTCTTATATTGAGGGCCTGCCGGTTTGGTGTGAGAGATCACTCACGCAGTGCCAGGCAACAGAATTCGGTTTGCAGGCAGCCATGGTAAGCCAGTCTTTTGGCTTTTTTAACCTTCATAACATGTGGGAATGGTTTCAAACAGCAGCGCCCTCATTTCCCATACCAAGCACCCATTGGGTTAGCCATTTAAAATGGGTTTGCAATGTAAAAGGAGGGGCTGCGGTTTCTGGGTTAACATGCAGCACAAACCCAACTACACCCCCCCCCACACACACACACACCCAATTCTCTGGGATGATCACTTCACCCCTCCCCCGCACCGCGTGGCTAGCAGCAGGGAACATTTCTGTTCAGCCGAGCAGGAACGGGCACCTCTGAATGTTCCCTTAATAAAATCACCCCATTTCAACCAGGTGACCGTGAATGATATCACTCTCCTGAGGATAACAGAGGTAAGGAATGGATGTTGTCTGCATGCCAGCAAACACCGGGACCATACAGTGCCATGCTTTGTTATACAATGATTCGAGACTACGTGCTACTGGCCTGGCGTGGTAAAGTGTCCTACCATGGCGGACGGGATAAGGCAGCCCTCCCCAGAAACCTTTTGCAAAGGCTTTAGGAGTACATGAAGGAGAGCTTTCTGGAGATGTCCCTGGAGGATTTCTGCTCCATCTCCATACACGTTAACAGACTTTTCCAGTAGCTGTACTGGCCACGATTGCCAGGGCAAATTAATCATTAAACACGCTTGCTTTTAAACCGTGTGTAATATTTACAAAGGTACACTCACCAGAGGTCCCTTGTGTGCCCTCAGGGTCTGGGAGCACGCCTTGGGTGAGTTCGGGGGTTACTGGTTCCAGGTCCAGGGTGATAAACGTATCCTGGCAGTTGGGGAAACCGGTTTCTCCACTTCCTTGCTGTGAGCTATCTTCATTGTCTTCATCATCATCTTCCTCATACCCCGAACCTGCTTCCCTGTTGCGTGATTCTCCATTGATGGAGTCAAAGCACACGGTTGGGGTAGCGGTGGCTGCAGCCCCTAGCATGGCATGCAGCTCCGCGTAGAAGCAGCATGTTTGCGGCTCTGCCCTGGACCTTCCGTTTGCCTCTCTGGCTTTGTGGTAGGCTTGCCTTAGCTCCTTAATTTTCACGCGGCACTGCTGTGCGTCCTTGTTATGGCCTTTGTCCTTCATGGCCTTTGAGACCTTTTCTAATATTTTGCCATTTCATTTACTGCTACAGAGTTCAGCTAGCACTGATTCATCTCCCCATATGGTGAGCAGATCCCGTACCTCCCGTTCGGTCCATGCTGGAGCTCTTTTGCGATCCTGGGACTCCATCATGGTTACCTGTGCTGATGAGCTCTGCGTGGTCACCTGTGCTCTCCACGCTGGGCAAACAGGAAATGAAATTCAAACGTTCGCGGGGCTTTTCCTGTCTACCTGGTCAGTTCATCTGAGTTGAGAGCGCTGTCCAGAGCGGTCACAATGAAGCACTGTGGGATAGCTCCCGGAGGCCAATAACGTCGAATTCCATCCACGCTACCCCAAATCCGACCTGCAAAGGCCGATTTCAGCGCTAATCCCCTCGTCGGAGGTGGAGTAAAGAAACCAGTTTAAAGGGCCCTTTAAGTTGAAAAAAAGGGCTTCGTCGTGTGGACGCGTCCAGTCTTAATTCGATTTAACGCTGCTAAATTTGACCTAAACTCGTAGTGTAGACCAGGCCTTTGAGTGTACATCCTCAAAACACTCTCTGTTAAGTGTGTATGTACTCCTTAGGCCAGCATGTTAGCAAATGAGTGACTAGGTTAGAAACAGGACAATTTATCAGCAGCCTGAAAAGCGTCTAAAGCTACTGTGGCCAAAAACGTACCCATTTTGCCCTTAGTAGCAAAGCCACAGTATGTTCTGTTTGTTGAAGTGCAACATCTTTGTAACACAAGTCCATAACAGTGGATAGGAGTGAAACAGTATCTTGATTTTGGTAAGGCTTTTGGCACATGACATTTTCATAAGCATACTAGGGAAATATTGTCTAGATTAAATTACTATAAGGTCAGTGTATAACTGCTTGAAAGACCATTCTCAAAGAGTAGTTATCCGGTTTGCTGTCAAATTGGGAGGATGTATCGAATGGGATCCCAGAGAGGTCAGTATTGGGTCTGATATTGTTCAATATTTTCATTAATCACTTGGATGATCAAATGTAGAATAGATTTACACAACTTGTGGATTATACCAAGCTGAGACGGGTTCCAAGCACTTTGGAGGACAGGATTAGAATTCAAAATGATCTTGATAAATGGGAGAATTGGTCTGAAATCAACGAAGTAACATTAATTAAAGACAAGCGCAAAGTACAGCATGTAGGAAGCAAAAATCAAATGCACAAATACAAAATAGGGAATAAATGGCGAGGCAGCAATACTGCAGAAAAGGATCTGGGGGTTACAGTGGATCACAAATTGATCATAAGTCAACTATGTGATGCTCTTGCAAAAAAATAAAATGTTATTCTGGGATGTATTAACAGGAGTATCGTATGTAAGGCACGGGAGGTAATTGTTCTGCTCTACTTGGCACTGATGAGGCCTCAGCTGGAGTAATGAGTTTCGGTTTGGACACCTCACCTTAAAGATGTGGACAAACCACAGAGAGTCTAGAGGAGAGCAACAAAAATGATAAAAGGTTTAGGAAACTTGATATATGATGAAAGAACTGACAGCAGTGGGCTATAAGTCTTTATATATATATATATAAAAAGTTGTTATGAAGAGGACAGTGATCAACTGTTCTCCAGGTCCACTAAGGTTAGAACAAGAAGTAATTGGCTTAGGGTATGTCTACACTACCCGCCGGATCAATCCAGCAGGGGTTGATTTATCGCATGTAGTCTAGATGCAATAAATTGACCCCCGAGCGCTCTCCGGTCGACTCCTGTACTCCACCGCTGCGAGAGGCACAGGCAGAGTCGACGGGGGAGCGGCAGCAGTTGACTCACCGCAGTGAAGACACCGCGGTCAGTAGGTCTAAGTACGTTGACTTCAGCTACATTATTCACGTAGCTGAAGTTGCGTAACTTAGATCGATTTCCCCTCCCCTCCCCACCCCCCCAGTGTAGACCAGGCCTTATTTTGCAGCAAGGGAGGTTTAGGTTGTATATTAGGAAAATCTTTCCAATTATAAGGATAGTTAAGCACTAGAATAAGCTTCTGATGGAGGTTGTGGAATCCTTGTCATTAGAGGTGTTTGTCTAACTTGTTCTTAACCTGTCAGGGATGATCTAGGTATATTCAATCATGCCTTCAGCATGTGGAGAACAGGAATGGACTAGATGATCTCTTGAGTTCCCTTCCTGTTCTACATTTCCATGATTCTATGATAACAGAAACAGTTAGTTTATTCATAGACAGACTGGATACATCCTGAGTCTTCTATGCTTTAGTAGCCAATTGACCAAGGCAAGATTTAATCACATACAATGTTAAGTCAAAATTTTACAGTGTAATACATATCTGTCTTAATGTATATTATTCCAACCATAAGGAGACAGCTTCTTGAACATTGATTACATTAGTGGTTTTTTTTTTTTTTTTTTTTAAATATGACCCTTCCACAGCAGGAATGATTTAAAGCTAAGAATTTATACTCAATCAGATTTACAAATGTCTAACAAGTCCATTAACTCCTAGCCCCTATGTTACACTTCGCCAACAAAATGGTTATGAAATTGTGTATAAATCATCTGTCTCCTCTGTAACTTATCTCCTTTTGCCCTCACTGTGCAGTAATATCAAATAGCACTCTCAAATATCTTGGAGTGGTTATGACCGTGCTATAAGCACAGTACAGTATGTGAATGCATTGTAATATGAGTGAAAGATCATGATTTATGAGGAATACAACTTCTATTCATGTGCATATTTCCTAAATTACCAGTTATGGGAAGAGATTAATGGAAATACAGACACTACAAGTGGGGCAGTCTAAGACCATGATCCTGCAAAGACACACATGCATAATGGGACTATTCAGTGTATAAAGTTAAGCACATGCATAAGCCTCTGCAGAATGAAGGCCTGATTGAATTTGAATACCAATTACAGAGCCAAATCTATTTAGCTATTTATCTAACCCATCAATTTGACACACATCGTCCATTAGAAAAAAAGAAAGGCAAAGTGTGAGATAAAAAAAATGAACTTTACAACTTTTACTGAAAATATGCCACCAGCCATATGGCTTTAAATTCCTAAAATATACTCAAAACAAAGATATGAATGTCTGTGCTTGTTTCAAATAAAATAACCATAAGTATTGTGACGTTCCCCTCTGGTGTTGTCTGGACCGGTGATCTGCTAGGTCACTCCAATCCTTGACTCTGGGAGCCAGCCTTACCCTGCTCTGCTGTGAGAACCCCCACTCCTGAGCTGTTCACGCACAGCCTCTGGCATGTAAGCTGCTCCATGGATTGTGCAGCGGAATGACACTAGCAAATATGTATGGTCCCAGACACAACCCTAGGAACCTCCGTCTTGCAGTGCCCAGTTATGCCCACTGGATGCTGCAAACTTATGAGTTCGTCAATTTAACAAAGAAATTGATATGTACCAAGCTTGTTATCCCAAAGGGAGTCTCTGACACGCTTCAAACCAAACGCACTGCTTCAGGTAGAATAAACAAACAAATTTATTAACTATAAAGATAGATTTTAAGTGATTATAAATCAAAGCATAACAAGTCAGATTTGGTCAAATGAAATAAAAGCAAAATGCATTCTAAGCTGATCTTAACACTTAGATGCTTCTCACCACAGTCTGGCTGGTTGCTCTTCAGACAGGCTCTCCCCTTTGATCAGCGCTTCAGTTGCTTGGGGGTACTGGTGGGGTCTGTAGATGTAAGTGGAAGAGAGAGAGAGAGAGCATGGCATATCTCTCTCCCTTTTATCATGTTGTTTCTTCCCTCTTGGCTTTGCCCCACCCCTCCTCCCTTTCAGGTCAGGTAAGCATTACCTCATTGCAGTTCCAAACTGACCAAAGGAAGGGGTGTGACTCACTGGAGACTCTAACAGATTTTTTGTTGCGGCCTAGGCCAGCATCTATTGTTCCTGTGAGGCTGGGCTGGGTTTGTCCCATTCATACCCTGACGAGGTGTGAACTGCCCTTCTGCTTATGGAGAGTTTTTGTCTGGGCTTGCTTTAAGCCATGAGGATACATTTTCAGCCTTATAAATTAATACATGAAATTATAACCTATAACATTACTATAACAATTACTGTAACATTACTATAACAAACATGCTCACTGCATCATGAACCTTCTGAAGACACCCAACATGACAAACCTTGCATTGGATACCACACTATCATTTTATAAAGATGAACATGGGGGTGTAGGGTGTTCTTCCCAGGTACAGAGCATCGCAAGTATATATTGTTATTATTGGTGGCAGAGTAGTGACACCTATTGTTGAGGGTGCCTAACACTTTGCATTATAATCTTCCCCTTTTCCATTGCTTATAAGATTAACAAACTAATCTTTCAGGCTGAAATTTCCCTTGCTTGGTGGCTGATTTAAGTTGAATTTTTTTGTTTTGTTTTGGAAAAGTCCTTGCAAAGTGGCTTTTGGAATGGGGACCTGCCCAAACCCCTTTCTAAGTTTCAGCCATAGAGAAGGAACTCCCAAGTTACCATAGCTGCCCATCTAGCTCTACTAATTTATACATATTGATGCACGTACTGATGGTCCAGCCCTCATATGGAAGACAGATTTCCATCAGCCTCTAATGGCTTGCTTTGAAATCTGCTAGATGAATACACTCAGGGATGAGGCACAAAGGGATTTAGGTACCTAACTGCTACTTTAGGAATCTGAATCAAAAATTTAGATCAACCCCCTTCATTCAGCTGCCATCTGACTCCATAGATCCTTAAAGACCCTAGGTGGCTATAGTTTTGCTGGTGAAATACCTAAATTGGACCTGGAGGTGTAGTTTTCAGCTTGCAGAGATGTACCTGTGCTAGTTCGATCAGAACTAGCAAGCTAAAAACAGAAGGGTAGCTAGGCATACCCTGCGGCATATTAAATTTGCCTATGAGCATGGGGGTGCCTAGCTCACACCTAAGCCCTGGAAAGATCCTCAGTCTAGGTATTCCCTCTCTACCTGGCCTGTGGGGCCTGATACAGTTGGTGTTCTCAGAGGCTGCCTACCAAAATGTGCCCTCCACCCCAAAAACAATGTCACTAGAGGAGGAGCCTCTCATACCTTTTAGCCCAGTGGTTAGATTTCTCATTCAGGATGTAGGATCATAGAATCATAGAACTGGAAGGGACCTCTAGAGGTCATTTAGTCCAGTTCCCTGCACTCAAGGCAGGACTCAGCATTATCTAGACCAGTGGTTCCAAAACTTGTTCCGCTGCTTGTGCAGGGAAAGCCCCTGGAGGGCCGGGCCGGTTTGTATACCTGCCGCGTCCACATGTTCGGCTGATCGCGGTGCCCAGTGGCCATGGTTCGCTGCTCCAGGCTTTCTCTAATTTGTCCACATCTTTCTTTAAATGTGGTGCCCAGAACTGGACACAATACTCCAGTTGAGGCCTAATCAGCATGGAGTAAAGGGGAAGAAATATTTCTCATGTCTTGATTACAATACTCCTGCTAATACATCCCAGAATGATGTTTGCTTTTTTTGCAACAGCATTACACTGTTGACTCATATTTAGCTTGTGATCCACTATGACCCCCAGATTCGTTTACGCAGTACTCCTTCCTAGGCAGTCATTTCCCATTTTGTATGTGTACAACTGATTGTTCCTTCCTAAGTGGAGTACTTTGCATTTGTCCTTATTGAATTTCATCCTGTTTACTTCAGACCATTTCTCCAGTTTGTCCAGATCATTTTGAATTTTAATCCTATCCTCCAAAACACTTGTAACCCCTCCCAGCTTGGTATTGTCCGCAAACTTTATAAGTGTACTCTGTATGCCATTATCTAAATCACTGATGAAGATATTAGACAGAACCAGACCCAGAACCGATCCCTGCAGGACACCACTCATTATGCCCTTCCAGCATGACTTTGAACAACTGATAACTACTCTCTGGCAACAATTTTCCAACCAGTTATGCCTTTTAGTACCCCATCTAGGTTGTATTTTCCCTAGTTTGATGATGAGAAGGTCATGCAAGACAGTATCAAAAGCTTTACTAAAGTCAAGATATTCCACACCTACCACTTTCCCCCAACCACAAGGCTTGTTACCCTCTCAAAGAAAGCTATCAGGTTGGTTTGACATAATTTGTTCTTGACAAATCCATGCTGACTGTTATTAATCACCTTATTATCTTCTAGGTGTTTGCAAATTGATTGCTTAATTATTTGTGCCATAATCTTTCCGGGTACAGAAGTTAAGCTGACTGGTCTGTAATTCCCCAGGTTGTCCTTATTTCCCTTTTTATAGATGGGCACTATATTTACCCCTTTCCAGTCTTCTGGAATGTCTCTTGTCTTCCATGACTTTTCAAAGATAATTGCTAATGGCTCAGATATCTCCTCAGTCAGCTCCTTGAGTATTCTAGATGCATTTAATCAGGCCCTGGTGATTTGCAGACATCTAACTTTTCTACGTAATTTTTGACTTGTTCTTTCCCTATTTTAGACTCTGATCCTACCTCATTTTCACTGGCATTCACTATTTTAGATGTCCCATCGCCACTAACCTTCTTGGTAAAAACCAAAACAAAGAAATCATTAAGCATCTCTGCCATTTCCACATTTTAGAATCATAGACTTTACGGTCAGAAGGGACCATTATGATTATCTAGTCAGACCTCCTACACAAAGCAGGCCACAGAATCTCACCCACCCACTCCTGTATCAAACTCCTAATCTATGTCTGAGCTATTGAAGTCCTCAAATTGTGGTTTAAAGACTTCAAGGTGCAGAGAATCCTCCAGCAAGTGACCCATGCCCCACGCTGCAGAGGAAGGAGAAAAACCCCAGGGCCTCTGCCAATCTGCCCCGGAGGAAAATTCCTTCCCGACCCCAAATATGGCAATCAGCTAAACCCTGAGCATGTGGGCAAGACTCACCAGCCAGAAACCCAGGAAAGAATTCTCTATAGTAACTCAGATCCCATCCCATCTAACATCCCATCACAGGCCATTGGGCATATTTACCGCTAATAGTCAAATTTCAATTAATTGACAAAATTAGGCTATCCCATCATATCATCCCCTCCATAAACTTATCAAGCCTAGTCTTGAAGCCAGATTTGTCTTTTTTCCCCCACTGCTCCCCTTGGAAGGCTGTTCCAGAACTTCACTCCTCTGATGGCTAGAAACCTTCATCTAATTTCAAGTCTAAACTTCCTGATGGTCAGTTTATATCCATTTGTTCTTGTGTCCACATTGGTACTGAGCTTAAATAATTCCTCTCCCTCCCTTATATTTGTAGAGAGCAATCAAATATCCCCTCAGCCTTGTTTTGGTTAGGCTAAACAAGCCAAGCTCTTTGAGTCTCCTTTCATAAGACAGGTTTTCCATTCCTCGGATCATCCTAGTAGCCTCTCTCTGTACCTGTTCCAGTTTGAATTCATCCTCTTAAATATGGGAGACCCAAACTGCACACAGTATTCCAGATGAGGTCTCACCAGTGCCTTGTATAACAGTACTAACACCTCCTTATCTCTACTGGAAATACCTTGTCTGATGCATCCCAAGACCGCATTCGCTTTTTTCACGGCCATATCACATTGGCGGCTTATAGTCCTCTCCCACCCTGGTATTTATCCCTCTGGTATATTTATAGAGAGCAATCATATCTCACCTCAGCCTTCTTTTGGTTAGGCTAAACAAGAGGAACTCTTTGAGTCTCCTTTCATAAGACAGGTTTTCTATTCCTCGGATCATCCTAGTAGCCCTTTTCTGTACCTGTTCCAGTTTGAATTCACCCTTCTTAAACATGGGAGACCAGAACTGCACACAGTATTCCAGATGCATCCCAAGACCGCATTAGCTTTTTTCACAGCCATATCACATTGGCTGTTCATAGTCATCCTGTGATCAACCAATACTCCGAGGTCCTTCTCCTCCTCTGTTACTTCCAATTGATGCGTCTCCAGCTTATAACAAAAATTCTTGCTATTAATCCCTAAATGCATGACCTTGCACTTTTCACTATTAAATTTCATCCTATTACTATGACTCCAGTTTACAAGGTCATCCAGATCCTCCTGTATGATATCCTGGTCCTTCTCTGTATTGGCAATACCTCCCAGCTTTGTGTCATCCGCAAACTTTATTAGCACATTCCCACTTTTTGTGCCAAGGTCAGTAATATAAAGATTAAATAAGATTGGTCCCAAAATCGATCCCTGAGGAACTCCACTAGTAACCTGCTTCCAACCTGACAATTCATCTTTTAGTACGACCCGTTGTAGTCTCCCCTTTAACCAGTCCCTTTCCCACCTTTCAATTTTCATATTGATCCCCATCTTTTCCAATTTAGCTAATAATTCCCCATGTGGAACCATATCAAATGCCTTACTGAAAGCGAGGTAAATTAGATCCATTGCATTTCCTTTGTCTAAAAGATCTGTTACCTTCTCAAAGAAGGGTATCAGGTTGGTTTGGTCTACCTTTTGTAGATATTGTAGTTTGTCCCAATTACCACTGACCTCAATGTCCTTAACTACTTTCTCCTTCAAAATATTTTCCAAGTCCTTGCATACTACAGATGTCAAACTAACAGGCCTGTAGTTACTCGGATCACTTTTTCTCCCTTTCTTAAAAATAGGAACTATGTTAGCAATTCTCCAGTCATACGGTATAACCCCTGAGTTTACAGATTAATTAAAAATTCTTGCTAATGGGCGTGCAATTTCATGTGCCAGTTTCTTTAATATTCTTGGGTGAAGATTATCTGGGCCCCCTGATTTAGTCCCATTAAGCTGTTGGAGTTTGGTTTCTTCCTCGGATGTGGTAATATCTACCTCCATATCCTCATTCCCACTTGTCATCCTACCATTATCCCTAAACTCCTCATTAGCCTCATTAAAGACTGAGGCAAAGTATTTGTTTAGATATTGGGCTATGCCTAGATTATCCTTAACCTCCACTCCAGCCTCAGTGTTTAGTAGCAGTCCCACTTCTTCTTTCTTTGTTTTCTTCTTATTTATATGGCTATAGAACCTTTTACTGTTGGTTTTAATTCCCTTTGCAAGGTCCAACTCTACATGGCTTTTGGCCTTTCTCACTTTATCCCTACATGTTCTGACCTCAATAAGGTATGTTTCCTTGCTGATTACTCCCATCTTCCACTCCTTGTAGGCTTTCTGCTTTTCTCTTAATCACCTCTCTGAAATGCTTGCTCATCCAGCTTCGTCTACAATTCCTGCCTATGAAATTTTCCCCCTTTCTTGAGATGCAGACTTCTGATAGTTTCTGCAACTTTGACTTGATGTAATTCCCGGCCTCCTTGGCCACAAGTTCTTCAGTCCAATCCACTTCCCTAACTAATTTCCTTAATTTTTTCAAGTTAGCCCTTTTGAAATCAAAAACCCTAGTCACAGATCTATTTTTGTTTATCCTTCCATTTAGTTTAAACTGAATTAGCTCATGATCGCTCGAACCAAGGTTGCCCCCTACAACCATTTCTTCTGAGGTCCTCACTACTCATCAAAACCAAATCTAAAATGGCATCCCCTCTTGTTGTTTCAGCAACTACTTGGTGAAGGAATCCATCAGCTATCGCATCCAGGAAAACCTGAGCCCTATTATTATTACTAGCACTTGTCCTCCAGTCTATATCTGGGAAGTTAAAGTCTCCAATGATCACACAATTCCCATTAGTATTTACTTCATTAAAAACATTAAAAAGGTCTCTATCCATATCCAAATCAGATCCCAGTGGTCTATAGCACACCCCAAGCATTATCCCAGGGGAGGCTGTAGTAGCTTTCTTCCCCAATGTGAGTTTTGTCCAGACAGACTGTCTTATCCATTCCATCCCTTCTTATTTCTTTAGTCTACCTCATCATTGATATACAATACTACTCCACCACCTTTGCCTTTATTTCTGTCTTTCCTAAACAGCACATACCTTTCAATACCTGCACTACCACTGCTGCCTCTGTATCTGTCATAGCCTTCCCACCTAAATCCTGTAAATCCGGGAAACACAAACTAAGCCACAACACCACCACCCACAGTAAAACAAACCCCCAACGAGCACCAAAACACTGCCAGAACACCACACACTCCCTTCACTAGCCTGTCTGTTCCTCTGCCTGCCTCTTAGTCTTCCCTTGCAAAATCCCACTCAAACTCCCCTGTTTACAGCCCTGTTTGCTGGCTCCTGTGCTGCTGCAGCTGTCTGTTATTGTCTTTCTCCCCTCATTAAGTAACGGGCCTACTCTGTCCTTGGTCTTCCTCTTGCTTCTAATGTATTTGTAGAATGTTTTCTTGTTCCCTTTTATGTCCCTAGCTATTTCGATCTCGTTTTGTGCCTTGTCTTTTCTAACTTTGTCCCTGGATACCCAGTTTCAATTCCTTTCTCTGCCTGTTGTAGAGCAGGGACTTGAGTCCTACCCTTCCTAGGTGAATGCCCTATCCACTGGGCTATGGGGTATTGTTGAGCCACTCTCTCTACGTATACATACTTAAATATTCATTGGGCCAGGAAGCAAGGATGAGAATAACTCTATAGCCTGGTGCTTAGGGCACTTTGCTGCAGTGTGAGACCCAAGGTCAAGTCTCTTCCCCACATTGGGCAGATGACAGAATTGAACCCAAGTGTCCCAGATCCTAGATAAGTGCTGTGTGTGTGTGAGAGAGAGAGAGAGAGCTTATGCATCAAACTCCAGAAGAGAGAGCATAACTGTGAATCTGAGGTTCCTAATCCTAAATTGGAGGGATGCACCTCAGATTTACAGTTATGCTCTAAATCCCTTTGATGGGAGGGCTTAGGACCCACCTTGGCATTTCCTATTGGCTAGCTTAGGCGTCTCCTCACTCAGCATGCTGGCTTTTTGTAGATCCTGTTCCTAGGTGCCTAACTCTCCCCATTCGTTGTATAAGGAACCTGGGAGCATAAGTCAGGGCTGTGGACTCCACTAAGGGCAGGTCTTCACTACAGGGGGGGTCGATTTAAGATACACAAATTCAGCTACACGAATAGCGTAGCTGAATTCGACCTAGTGGAGCCGACTTACCCCGCTGTGAGGACGGCAGCAAATGCGACCTCTGCAGCTCCCCTTCGACAGCGCTTACTCCCACCTCTGCTGGTGGAGTAAGAGAGTCGATTCGGGGATGGATTGTCTCATCCCGACGAGACGCGATAATTCGATCCCCAAGAGATCGATTTCTACCCGCCGATTCAGGCGGATAGTGTAGACCTAGCCTCAGTTGCAGGGTGCCTAAAAGTTAGGCATTGCAACACTGAATCTTAGTCCACTTTAAGAAGAACAGGAGTACGTGTGGCACCTTAGAGACTAACAAATTTATTAGAGCATAAGCTTTCGTGGACTACAGCCCACTTCTTCGGATGCATATAGAATGGAACATATAATGAGGAGATATATATACACACATACAGAGAGCATAAACAGGTGGGAGTTGTCTTACCAACTCTGAGAGGCCAATTAATTAAGAGAAAAAAAACTTTTGAAGTGATAATCAAGCTAGCCGAGTACAGACAGTGTGATAAGAAGTGTGAGAGTACTTACAAGGGGAGATAGTCAACTGAGCCATTACAAACGTTTGAAAATAAATTGAGTCATAATGTCATAGGAAGATCCCTTGAATTATTTAAGAATAAATGGGGGTTTGCTTTACATTTTTGAGTCTCCAGGTCAGGAGTTTTTACTGTCTTCTGTTTCAACCATTAACTTCTCTGGCAATTGCCCTAATGTTTTAACCTGAAACCATTAAAATAAGTAAATAAATGAGCAAAGGAACCAATCCATATTTTTACAGGCAAATATGCACAGGTGCCAATACCAGACAACTAGCAGATTCTGTGTCCTCCTGTCACTGGAAGTGTGCCTGATGGTTTGGCAGATAATGTTTAGAGGTAACACTTTCTCCTATGGAATACAATAAGTACACCTCAGCTGTTAAATTACATACAATTCAACTCCTCAATTATTGATTTGAATATAAAATTCAGCTCTCTCACCTAACTATTTTTAATTACCTCTGGTCCCTAAAATAGGTACTTATCCCCTTTCTTTCCAGGAAAAGATCCTATGTTTTCATATTTCTTTGCTAGAATGAAGTTCATCTCTTGAACGTCTTGCAGTTTCTTTTGCAATGTTTTTTCTTTTGAAAACCAGAAGTTAATCTTATACATTTTCATGTCATAAAGGCTAAAATCCAAAATATGTTTCTTTATTTCTTGGAGTGTTTACTAGAGCAGCATAGGTGTGGGGTTTTTGGGGTGGGGGTTGGTTGGTCTTGTTTTGTTTTTTAATCACATTGTATCTTGAAGTGCTGAGTCAATTAGTATTTACATTCAGTAAGCATGAATCTCTTGATGTTTTCAAAACGTGGAAATAGCATATTTTGGTGACTGCACCCCTTCCAATCAAAGTCAGAGCTATTTCTAAGCATCAATTTAGTAATTATCTGTATCGTCTTTTTGTTTTTGTTTTGCTTTTGTTTTTAAATCTTATTATTTCCCATTTGAATTCCTTCTCAGAAGTGTGAAGGTGTAGTAGAATGAGCATTCTCTAATATATATGTTCAGACATCTTCTGTGGTCTTTGATAGCTTAAATTTCCTGTTTTGTTTTGGTTTTTTTTTTTTTTTTTCTTTTTTGCTAATGATTTATTATTTTTCACCTCTCCCAGCAGCTCAGTAAATGTTTACATCCTGACTTTTGACTCTTCTAGCTCTAATCATTTTTAGAGGTTGACAGGTCATGTTGTAGACACAGAAAAAGGAAGTCAGAACTGGAGGTATTAAGGCTTATAAGTAGTTCTCCCTTTTAAGCTGTTTTTTTTTTTTAAATCCCCTCTCTAGCCTTGCCAAATTTAAATGAGTGGTTTCACGTATAATCCTCTGATAGAAGGTATTCTTTTTAAAGTTTGGGAGTAACTGGACAAAGGTTGTGGTGGTCTAATAGCAACATTTTAAAATTGAAGATTTTCTTTTGGGGGGGTAGGGGGGAGTTTCCATGTTTTTTTGCCAGCTCCATAATTCAAAAAAACAGTTTGACCTCGGAACTCCAGGTTTGACCTACTATTTTTGCTCTCTGTGAAGAGTAGAATATTTAAATATTTTTGGAAACCTTGATTAAAATAGCAACAGAGTCCCGTGGCACTTTTAAGACTAACAGATGTATTGGAGCACAAGCTTTCGTGGGTGAATACCCACTTCGTCAGACACATGTAATGGAAATTTCCAGAGGCAGGTATAAATATGCAGGCAAGAATCAGTCTGGAGATAACAAGGTTAGTTCAGTCAGGGAGGGTGAGGTCCTCTGCTAGCAGCTGAGGTGTGAACACCACGGGAAGAGAAACTGCTTTTGTAGCTGGCTAGCCATTCATGGTCTTTATTTAATCCTGATCTGATGGTGTCAAATTTGCAAATGAACCGGAGCTCAGCAGTTTCTCTTTGAAGTCTGATCCTGAAGTTTTTTTGCTGTAAGATGGCTACCTTTACATCTGCTATTGTGTGGCCAGAGAGGTTGAAGTGTTCTCCTACAGGTTTTTGTATATTGCCATTCCTGATATCTGACTTGTGTCCATTTATCCTTTTACGTAGTGACTGTCCAGTTTGGCCAATGTACATAGCAGAGGGGCATTGCTGGCACATGATGGCATATATAACATTGGTGGATGTGCAGGTGAATGAACCGGTGATGTTCATGACAGCTTGTATTCCATCTGTGTGTGGGATGTTTGTGTAGCGAGCCTCCACATCCATGGTGGCTAGAATGGTGTTTTCTGGGAGATCACCAATGCATTGTAGTTTTCTCAGGAAATCAGTTGTGTCACGGAGATAGCTGGGAGTGCTGGTGGCGTAGGGTCTGAGCAGAGAGTCCACACATCTGGATAGTCCTTCAGTGACTGTGCCGATTCCACAGATGATGGGGCGTCCAGGATTTCCAAGTTTGTGGATCTTGGGTAGTAGATATCCTTAGCGCCCCGACCGGGGTTATTCTATGTTGATTTGTTCCTGTGTTAACATAGGGAGTGTCCTGAGTAGATGGTGCAGTTTCTTAGTATATTCCTCAGTGGGAGCTGAGGAAAATGGCCTGTAGAATTTGGTATTGGACAGTTGGTATTGGAAGGAAACCAACAGAACTCCACTGGCCATCACCTACAGTCCTCAGCTTAAACCTCTCCAACGCATCATCAGTGATCTACAACCCATCCTGGACAATGATCCATGCAACAAACCTCGATGCCAACTCCGCCCATATATCTACACCAGCAACACCATTACAGGACCTAACAGATCAGCTACAACATCACCGGTTGTAGCTTTTTTTCTCGGGGGGGCGGCAGAAATGCTGGAGCCGGCCCTGTCACCCACAAAAGCTTATGCTCCAATACATCTGTTAGTCTTAAAGGTGCCACAGGACTCTCTGTTGCTTTTTACAGATCCAGACTAACACGGCTACCCCTCTGATACTTGATTAAAATAGTTTTGGATTATTTAACACACTGGATCAACTGTGCTTTTGGAGGTGGGGGAGGTGACAGTTATAGTTCTCTCATATTTAGAGTCTGGTCTTAATGATGATTAGAACTATTTCCAGTCAGCTGTAAATTAAACCAATGGCATAGGCTCCTTAATGGACCCCATGTAGCCAAGGCTTGCCATAGTTGAGCACAGATTTACTGGGCCCCCTCTCAGCCCCTATCCATATCCCATCTTGCCCACAGCCCACCCCTTTCCTCCCCAGTCCCACCCTCTATGGTGGAAGGAGTAGTGAGCAGAAATGCAGGGTCCAGCTACAGCACAAATGCACATGCAGGGAGTTTTCTTTGAACATGGGAATTCTTTGCTTGGCATTTCAGGCTGGATTATGACCCTTTTGTGCCACATAAATAGGGCAAAGAGGCTGTAGCCCAGTTTGAGAATCTGCCCCACTATATCCAAGCTTACGAGAAGTGTGTGGTATTTGTAGAACTGGCAAACTGCATTGGATGGAGATTGAGAAGTCTATATCAGAGCTATCTGCATATGTAGGATTATGATATTTTAACCCCTACCAGAGCTTCTGCAGTAACTATGGTTGCCAGAGTCCTTGACTTCATAATTACCACCTGGAATGCTTGAGTAATTATAACTATTGTATGGACTCTTGCAGACTGTTGTATCCTGGGGGTTCAGGACAGTCCCTACACATGTATTCCAGGATGAGGAATTTTGCATGGTCCTTGGGGCCATTTGGTAAGTTAATAAAGGAACAGTTACTGAGACCAGACCTGATGTGTTGGGCTTTCTAACACAGACAGACCACATTAACATTTGGCAAATGTAGAGATAAATACATTCCTTCTTTCTACACAAGCTTTATTAAAATTGACTTACACTTTTATTTATATATATATATATGGAAAATATTAAAAAGCCTGGTATCTTTCCATTGTGGATGCAGGACCCCAGAGTGCGCACACAGAGAATTACCCTGACCTTTTTCAGAGTTTTCTTCCACTTTGTTTTTGATATATATTTATAATGTTAATTCCATTTTAATTAAGCTTTTAGCAGAGAATTTTAACTTGTGGGGAGAAAAAAAGCCTTTGAGAATTTAAACACCAGTTGTTTAAAATATTTTAGATCTTTCTCTTGAGACCACTAGTCCAGAAACACTACATTTTTGCCTCCATTAATCTTAATCTCATTACAGAAAATAGGAATTATAGAATTATTTTGCTTTAACAAAGGGTTCTTCTATGGCTGTCAATTAATCACAGTTACCTCACGTGATTAACCCCCCAAAATTAATCGTGATTAAAAAAATAATCGCAGTTTTAATTGCACTGTTAAACAATAGACTATCAATTGAAATTTATTAAATATTTTGGATATTTTTCTACATTTTCAAATATATTTATTTCAATTACAACCAGGGCCGGCTCCAGGGTTTTGGCCGCCCCAAGCAGCCACAAAAAAAAAAAAAAAAAAAAAGCCGCGATCGCGATCTGCGGCGGCAATTCGGTGGAAGGCCCTTCGCTCCTAGCGGGAGTGAGGGACCGTCTGCCGAATTGCCGCCAAATAGCTGGACCTGCCGCCCCTGTCTGGAGTGGCCGCCCCAAGCACCAGCTTGCCAAGCTGGTGCCTGGAGCCGGCCCTGATTACAACACAGAATACAAAGTATACAGTACTCGCTTTATATTTCTATTACAAATATTTGCACTGTAAAAATTATAAACAAAAGAAATAGTATTTTTCAATTCACCTCATACAAGTACCATAGTACAATCTCTTTATCGTGAAAGTGCAACTTAGAAATGTAGATTTATTTTATTACATAACTTCACTCAAAAGCAAAACAATGTAAAACTTTAGTGCCTACAAGTCCACTTAGTCCTACTTCTTGTTCAGCCAATTGCTAAAAGAAACAAGTTTGTTTACATTTATGGGAGATAATGCTGCCCACTTCTTATTTACAATTTCACCTGAAAGTGAGAACAGACATTTACATGGCACTTTTGTAGCTGACATTGCAAGGTATTTACGTGCCACATATGCTAAATATATTTGAAAATGTGGAAAACATCCAAAATTATTTATATAAACAGTATTCTATTATTGTTTAACAGTGCAATTAATCTCAATTTTTAATCACAATTAATTTTTTTAATCACTTGACAACCCTTGTTTATTCTGAATCCCAGGCTATTAGTGGAAGGCTTATTATCAATTATTCATATTATGGGAGTATCCAAGCTCCCCATGTGTGTGGAGCATCCCCTTGTTCTGCTAGTTTGTAGGGTGCTAAGGCCAAAGGGTATGTCCTTCATTTTGGAAGATACAGCCCTTGAGTTCAGGGGCAGAGTGAGGTGCATGCTGTAGTCAATTCCAGGCTCTGGCTTCTCCTGTGTATCAGCCATGCGATCTTAAAAATAATGTAGTTGTTAAATACAAGCTCTTGATGCTATAATATGAAGAACAAATCATGGACATTTTTACTTGTTGTACAATTTTACCTAGGTTATGGATAATCTCATTTATTGACATACAATTCTACTCAGCTCTTGGTTCAATTATTTTGTCAGTGAGCTGCACAGGTTAATTATGTGCGGTGTTGTTGTTGTTGAACTGCTTTAAATTTGTTGCTATTCAATTCCACAGCTGTTGCTCATGCTTGTATTGCAAAAGAGGGTAAAGAGCAGTGCCTGATCTACCTTCCTTAGATTTGCTATCAGGTCCCTTCTCATTTGTCTCCTCTGTAAACTAAATCTGCTACTCAGATTTACTACCATTACTTTATAAAATGGCATTAAAATATTCACAGTATTCTTTTTAAACCCCATTATTTATACTTCCTAACCTTTTGTTTGCTTTTTCACTGCTGCTGCACATTTGGCAGGAATTTCCAATGAGCTATCTACAAGGACATGTTGTCACAGGGATAAACTAATCTGTAAAGCTCTGTGCAGAAGCAATTTGTTGAGGTTATATCATTGTTGTTCTAAGATTTTTAGCTCTGTGGTGGTGTAAAACAGATGTTTCTCCTTAAAGGCCCTCATATGTTGTAGTGATGAGGGTCATCTAAACCAGGGGTTCTCGCAACAATTTTTTTGGTGGCCTCAGAGTGCGGCCACCAACTCTTGCTGGTGGCCGCACTGACACTTTCTCCAAAAATTTTGTATTTTTCCTAAAGTTAATAAAGTAATATATATATCTCCAAATCATTGTAATTTATTTATGTAAGGTTTGGGTTTTTTTTTTCACACTCAATAATAAAAATCATGCATAGTTATCTTTATTCTTTACTGTACCGAATGGAAATACAAATGAGGTGCTTTGCATGTTCTTGTCTTTTTTATTATTGTTTCTTTTGCTTTTTTGGTAACAGTGGTTGTCTGTATAACAATTCTGAAGTAAATTTTAAAAATGCTTTGGCATAATAGAAGTCCAAATAATAATGAAAAACATATCTGGGTGGCTTGTGTCTGGGGAGGGGAGGCACGGCTGCGGCTGGCCCGGGACTCCTTCGGGTGTGTGTGTGTGTGTGTGTGTGTGAGGGGGGGTTCTTGGGGCCTCGGCCAGCCCAGGGCTCCTCTGGCCGTGGGAGGGGGAGGCGCTCGGGGCTTCTCTGGGCGGCGGGCTTGTGGCTTCAGGTGCAGCGGGTCTTGGGGCTCTGGCTGCTGAAGAGGTGGAGTCAGGGCCGGCTCTAGGCACCAGGCACCCAAGCACATGCTTGGGGCGGCACCTGGTAAGGGGCGGCGCGGGGAGCGCGGCACGGCATTCGGCGGCGGGGGGGCGCTCCGGCGGCGCGGCGCTGGGGGGGGCAGGCTCCGGTTGCGCGGGGTTTGGTGAGGGGGCGGCGCGGGCGC
>NC_048299.1:214410437-214471616 GCF_013100865.1 Trachemys scripta elegans | reverse complement strand
TATGAGTCAACAGTGTGATGCTGTTGCAAAAAAAGCAAACATGATTCTGGGATGTATTAACAGGTGTGTTGTGAGCAAGACACGAGAAGTCATACTTCTGCTCTACTCTGCTCTGGTTAGGCCTCAGCTGGAGTATTGTGTCCAGTTCTGGGCACCGCATTTCCAGAAAGATGTGGAGAAATTGGAAAGGGTCCAGAGAAGAGCAACAAGAATGATTAAAGGTCTTGAGAACATGACCTATGAAGGAAGGCTGAAAGAATTGGGTTTGTTTAGTTTGGAAAGGAGAAGACTGAGCGGGGACATGATAGCAGTTTTCAGGTATTTAAAAGGGTGTCATAAGGAGGAGGGAGAAAACTTGTTCGCCTTAGCCTCTAAGGATAGAACAAGAAGCAACTGGTTTAAACTGCAGCAAGGGAGGTCTAGGTTGGACATTAGGAAAAAGTTCCTAACTGTCAGGGTGGTTAAACACTGGAATAAATTGCCTAGGGAGGTTGTGGAATCTCCATCTCTGGAGATATTTAAGAGTAGGTTAGATAAATGTCTATCAAGGATGGTCTAGACAGTATTTGGTCCTGCCATGTGGGCAGGGGATTGGACTCGATGACCTCTCGAGGTCCCTTCCAGTCCTAGAATCTATGAATCTATGAAAAGAAGGGGTGGCAAACGCGGGTATAAGGGGTGGAGTAAGGGGCTAGCCTCCCCAAAAGGGGGCTCCAGCCACTTCCCATGTGCCCGGCGCTCACCTCCTCAGCCCCCCGCTTGCAGCCAGACCCCCCTGCCCACCTCCTCACCCTGCTGCTGGCTTGCCACTCGCCTCCTTACTCTTTTGCCAGGACCCCCTGCCTGCTGCTCGCCTCGCCACTCGCCACCTCACCCCCTCCTCGCCACCTCACCTTTCTCCTTAAGCGTTGTGTGTCCACATGTGTCTGCAGAGAGGCAGCGCATGCAGGAGCAACAGGGAGGAAGGGAAGGGGCTGATGCTTCCCCCCACTGTCCAGGAAACTGCTGTGGCTGCAGGGAAATCCCCTGGTGGCCGCATGCCACCATGGCCGCATTTGCGAAACTGTGATCTAAACAGACATCCTCACTAGCTCTCAGAAACTGAGTTGTGCACATCTGAGAACTAAATTACAGAAGGAAAATGGATCAGGAGTTTGTTTTCCATCACTAATTCCTTCCCAGGGCTCTCTTGACCCTAATCATACAACATTTTGGGTACAATTGTCCAATATATGTTAGTTTTGTAAGCTCCTAGAGCAGGGATCTTGTCTTCCTATGTGTTTTTTTTTAAACAAAACTGTGCATACCAATTTTAGAGGAGGAGAAAGAGACAATAATGGCTCTTGCCTAAAACTGTGCCACAATGTCTGAATCAAATAGCATTGCTTCTGTTCTACTGATAGCAACCAAACAGCAGAAAACAAGCAAACAGAACCTAAATGCAGAAACCGTTTAAAAATATTTCAGAATAACATCTGCTTTTTACTCTTTAATTTGGAAAAAGACAATTTCTAGGTGATAGTCTCTAAAGTTTAGTAGAGGCATTTCTGTACAAGCAAGCGATTTAAGAACAGAAAACATGAATAAACACACTCTATAAAAATGGGGAGAGGAAGGTTAGATAGAACCATTTAAAATCCTTTAAAAGACACACTCCTCCTCCCCCTTTTTGTATTATGGTCTCTTCTCACCTGTGTTGGATCAAGCAGGTGCTGTCCATTCCTTTTCTTATCAGAAGAACTATCTCCACTTGGTGTGTAGAGTATCTGTCATTAGAGCTGGGCGGCAAACATTTGTGACATGCTGTAAGAACGTTCCATATTTTGAATATTTTGTCCCAAATTGGGCGATGGACCTGTCTGGTTTTAAGATTAAGTTAGATAAATTTATGGAGGGAATGGTTTAATGGTAAAACATAGTAGTCAAGGAAAACCAAGCAATGGTAGGTAAATTGTATAATGGCTGACAGGGGTCAGGCTGGAGACTCTTGCCTATATGCTCGGGGTCTTACTGATCGCCATATTTGGGGTCGGGAAGGAATTTTCCTCCAGGGCAGATTGGCTGAGCCTCTGGAGGTTTTTCGCCTTCCTCCGCAGCATGGGGCAGGGATCTCTAGCAGGAGGGTTTCTGCCGATTGAAGTCACCTAAAACAGGATTGGGGACTTCAACAGCAGAGTCCAGGGAAGGGGTAGGGACGGTTTTATGGCCTGCAGCATGCAGGGGGTCAGACCAGATGATCATAATGGTCCCTTCTGACCTTAAAGTCTATGAGTCTATGAGTCTATGAAACTTTGAAATCTCAAATTTTTGCAAACAGAAAATCCTAAATAAATTTTTGGACTGAGTCAGTTGAAATGGTTGTGTCAAATCATTGTGTTTTGATTTTTGACCATTAATGTATTTATTTATTTATTTATTTTACTAAAAACTAACTTAAATTTCAAAATGAAAAGTCCCTATGTGGAACTTGTTCATGCTGCAAATGTCAAAAGAGGAGGTTTTCACAACATTGACAATGTCTTTTAATTTTTTTTTCTCAAAATGGGAAATTCATTGAAACCAGCCCCTTCCCCACACCATTTCAATGAATCAGCATTTTTCAGTGAAAAAACATGTAGCCGAAAAATTTCCATCCGTCTCTGTCTTCATTGACTCCTGGTGGGTGTCCCAGTGGTTGCAACTACACACCCAAAGGGCTAGTGGGAAGAGAACTTTGAGGCTGCTGTACCAGGGGAACAGCATGCAGTACCCCACATTTGTGAAGTATTATGCAAAGGGACGTTCAAAGGAGTCTGTGGCAGTTAGGTGCCCATAACCTATTGAAATTCAATGAAATCTGAGTGCCTAATTCCACGGAGTTTGAAAAATCCCAGCCAAGGTGTCGTCTGGGTACACATGTATGTAATGTGTTGCTCCTGCTGCCACTTTGTTCTGAGGGCCATAAGAAATGCCGTTCATGTGCCTCAACGGATGGGAGAACATAAAGGGGATAGCCCCAGCAGTGAGGGAAGGAGATGTTCACTGAGGCTCACCAGGTGCCGCCTCCCCACACCACCACCCCCTTGGAATCTCTAGCATCCGTTGTCTTTTGGGGGTGGAAGAGGACGAGTGGGGATTGTCCAGCATTAACTAGCTCCCAGGATTTAAGCCTGAGTGGGGTTCATATGCGGCCTCTTTTGGCTCTATTTTCAGCAGCTGTGCCCTATGCAAGTTGACTAGGTGGGGGAATCCAGCCTGGCAGATGCTGTGGGACTAGTCAATCACCTGTTCAGGGATCAGGAAGGAATTTTTCCCCCCCCAAGGGCCAATTGACGGAGGACCAGGCAGTTTCTTGCTTTCCTTGCAGTGCCTGCAAGCCACAATGGGTTAAGTAGGAATGCACTTGGTATCTACCCGAGTTACTTGGTTGGGTTGTTGATTCATTGCAACTTGAGCCGGGTTTCCAGTGTGGTTAAATGGATAAAATGAATGATTCCCAGAGGTAAAAGACCTGGAACTTTGGTGATGGGGCCTTGGACTCAAGGGGTAGGGTCAGACCTTGTAGCCCTTGTTGGCCAACATCTCCACCCTCTGTCCCCTTTGTGTGGGGAGGGTGGTAGGACTCAGAGTGCGCTGAGTCTAGCGGGTTGGCTGAGGAGAACCTGAGTTGCAAGTTTTATGGTACAGGTCCTGTAACCCCTGCACTGGAACCAATTAAATGCCCGATATGGGTGAGCAGGGGTGAAAGGCAGTGGAATCGGCCTTTTTAGGTTACAGCCCCTCTTCCCTCATTTTTATTATTAATATTTGAGTTTTATTGTAGCAGTACATAGGGGCACCATACAAATACATAGAAAAATGGTCCTTGCCATAAAGAACTGCCAGTCTAAATAGTGATCTAATTTAGGGTGGAACTGGGCCAAGACTATCCAATAAACATTTCAATGGTGGGTTTGTTTCAATTCTTTAAGATAATAATTCAGCTACATCATTAAAAAGTGCTGCAGAAATAACTATTCATAGTGGTGTGGCTTAGACAAACTAGCTCTTTATGAGATTTGCCTTGGATCTTTTCTCTGACTCTCACCAAACCTGATCCCTTTTAAAGGATCATTTTGTTCATAGTCACACAATGCTACTCATTGGCTAAATCAGCGATATGATTAAAATGTGGGTCAGTTATTTTGTTATGCATAAAATGACACCCCAGAATTATGGAGTTCTTTTTTCAGCTGTAGCGTGGGATGTCAAGTAACCAAAGATGCATTTTTATTTCTGAAAGAAGTTATTGAATTTTAATTCTTGAAAACAAATCTAAATAATGTATGCCAAAGGCACTGAAATTACTTTCCCACACTGTGCTTTAAATAAAAAAAAACACCTTAAAAGCAGAATTTTTTTTGTCTATGATGATTATGGCATGAGCAGCCAGTTGAGAAGCTACTGTATTCTTGAACAGGGCTGTTGCCACAAGAAGAGGTATGAAGTAAGTGAGGAATCAAGACATATGACCACCGCTTAAGAAGAAAATAGATACCTGCACTAATTCATACTTTGATGAGATTAGGAGCCTTCTGGGCAGAAGAGAGAACAGAAGAAGAAAATTGTGTTTATATTTAATTAAATCTAACTTAAATAAGTCAATTAGTCAAGGTCAAGAATTTAACCATAGCAAGATTATGTTCCTAAAGCAAGTCACACAAGTTAAGACTATAGAAGCCTCCACATGTTTCCCTGAAGCTAACTTCATCCTCTGATGACACAGTAATAAATCCAAATATTGCTCTTGAAAGATGTTTGTAACAACAAGAAATAAGCTGTACATCATGGGAAATCATCATGACTGAAATTCTTCTTTGTATAATCTTTCAATGATAAATGAATGCTACTCTTGCACATCTGTGTTGTAATATTAATAGTAGTCTTTGATTTACTCCGATTAAAATATGTCAGCATCCCTAGCTAACATCGACAGTTCTACACTTGTGATACAAGCACCTCTGCACTCCTTTCCATTCTATGCATTCATAATGCATTGGAAAAGTTCTTTATCAAAATCCATGAAGCCATCAACTTCTCCTTCTCTCTGCCTCTCCTTAAAATTCACTTCTACCTCGGGGCATACAGAAAGCGGTCATCCAATAATGGCGAGATAGATAGTGGGTTGTGTTTACTGCTACTGATTGGTTACAAATTGTGCACACAGCTAGCATGTCAGGGTTCCCTCCCCACTCTGAACTCTGTGGTACAGACGTGGGGACCCGCATGAAAGACCCCCCCCCCTAAGTTTATTTCTACCAGTTTAGGTTAAAAACTTCTCCAAGACACAAATTCTTCCTTGTCCTTAGACGATATTGCTGCCACCACCAAGTGAGTTAGACAAAGTTTCAGGAAAAGGATCACTTTGAGTTCCTGTTTCCCCAAAATATCCCCCAACCCCGTTCACCCCCTTTCCTGAGAAGGCTTGAGAATAATATACCAACCGATAGTGAGCACAGACCAAATTCCTGGTTTTTAGGACACTAAAAATCAATCAGGTTCTTAAAAGAAAAACTTTATTATAAAGAAAAGAGTAAAAGAAGCACCTCTCTAAAATTAGAATAGGAGGTAATTTTACAGGGTAATAGGATTTAAAACAGAGGATTCCCCTCTAGGCAAAACTTTAAAGTTACAAATAACAGGAATAAACCTCCCTCTTAGCATAGGGAAAATTCACAAGCTAAAAAATCAAAAGATAATCTAAGGCATTTCCTTGCTTTACTTATAATTTTTGTAATCTTAGATGCTTATTTCAGGTAGGTTTTAGGAGAGGGTTTTTTCCTGCCTGGTCCCTCTCTCTGTCCTGAGAGAGCACAACCAAAACCCCTCCCCACAGATTTGAAACAATATTCTTCCCTTATTGGTCCTTTTGGTCAGGTGCCAAGCAGGTTATTTGAGCTTTTTAACCCCTTACAGGTAAAGGAGGGATTTTATGCTACCCTTAGCTATATGTTTATGACACTAGCCTATGCTAAAGCATCTTGTTCCTATTACCTAATGCTTCCTTCCCCCTGACATTGCCCCCCAGTCTCCAATATTTGTTTCACACATCTGTTTATTCTTGTCTTTTAGGCCTTGATCCTGCAAACACGTATAGACTTAACTTTATACACATGAACAGTTTCAGTGAGTTGGTCCAAATGAAACTATTCACAACCATAAAGTAAAGCACCTGCATATGTGTTTGCAGGAGCAGGGCCTTGGACTATAAGCTCTTTCAAGCAGGAACTGTCTTTTCACATGTGTTTGTACAGTACCTATTAAAGTGGAGTTTATGGCCCATCTAGCTGCTACTGCAATATAAATAATAATAATAAATTGGTTCCAGCCATGAAATAATGTAAAAATATCAAACCCAACTCAAATAAATTACTTAGCTGAATGCTAAAATAGAACTACAGATAAAGAATTACAATGTATAAGGTTAAGAATATACTTCAATACATTTTAAAGCTACATAACACCTCAAATATAAGGGCACAGAATATCCAAATGTTCAGGATTTAGGATCAAAGAGTGGAGTAAATACAGGGAGAACTAGTTAGAAGAAAATAGTTACAAACACAAGGAGTAAGTTACTGGGAAAGGGAAATGATGCACAGGGTTTAACCTCTTAGTGAAGAGGGAGAAACAGTAACAGGAAACTTGGAAATGGCAGAGATGCTTAATGACTTCTTTGTTTCGGTCTTCACCGAGAAGTCTGAAGGAATGCCTAACATAGTGAATACTAATGGGAAGGGGGTAGGTTTAGCGGATAAAATAAAAAAAGAACAAGTTAAAAATCACTTAGAAAAGTTAGATGCCTGCAAGTCACCCGGGCCTGATGAAATGCATCCTAGAATACTCAAGGAGCTAATAGAGGAGGTATCTGAGCCTCTAGCTATTATCTTTGGAAAGTCATGGGAGACGGGAGAGATTCCAGAAGACTGGAAAAGGGCAAATATAGTGCCCATCTATAAAAAGGGAAATAAAAACAACCCAGGTAACTACAGACCAGTTAGTTTAACTTCTGTGCCAGGGAAGATAATGGAGCAAGTAATTAAGGAAATCATCTGCCAACACTTGGAAGGTGGTAAGGTGATAGGGAACAGCCAGCATGGATTTGTGAAGAACAAATCATGTCAAACCAATCTGATAGCTTTCTTTGATAGGATAACGAGCCTTGTGGATAAGGGTGAAGCAGTGGATGTGGTATACCTAGACTTTAGTAAGGCATTTGATACGGTCTCGCATGATATTCTTATCGATAAACTAGGCAAATACAAATTAGATGGGGCTACTATAAGGTGGGTGCATAACTGGCTGGATAACCGTACTCAGAGAGTTGTTATTAATGGTTCCCAATCCTGCTGGAAAGGCGTAACGAGTGGGGTACCGCAGGGGTCTGTTTTGGGACCGGCTCTGTTCAATATCTTCATCAACGACTTAGATATTGGCATAGAAAGTACGCTTATTAAGTTTGCGGATGATACCAAACTGGGAGGGATTGCAACTACTTTGGAGGACAGGGTCATAATTCAAAATGATCTGGACAAATTGGAGAAATGGTCTGAGTTAAACAGGATGAAGTTTAACAAAGACAAATGCAAAGTGCTCCACTTAGGAAGGAAAAATCAATTTCACACATACAGAATGGGAAAAGACTGTCTAGGAAGGAGTACGGCAGAAAGGGATCTAGGGGTTATAGTGGACCACAAGCTAAATATGAGTCAACAGTGTGATGCTGTTGCAAAAAAAGCAAACATGATTCTGGGATGCATTAATAGGTGTGTTGTGAGCAAGACACGAGAAGTCATTCTTCCGCTCTACTCTGCTCTGGTTAGGCCTCAGCTGGAGTATTGTGTCCAGTTCTGGGCGCCGCATTTTAAAAAAGATGTGGAGAAATTGGAAAGGGTCCAAAGAAGAGCAACAAGAATGATTAAAGGTCTTGAGAACATGACCTATGAAGGAAGGCTGAAAGAACTGGGTTTGTTTAGTTTGGAAAAGAGAAGACTGAGAGGGGACATGATAGCAGTTTTCAGGTATCTAAAAGGGTGTCATAAGGAGGAGGGAGAGAACTTGTTCACCTTAGCCTCTAAGGATAGAACCAGAAACAATGGGTTTAAACTGCAGCAAGGGAGGTCTAGGTTGGACATTAGGAAAAAGTTCCTAACTGTCAGGGTGGTTAAACACTGGAACAAATTGCCTAGGGAGGTTGTGGAATCTCCGTCTCTGGAGATATTTAAGAGTAGGTTAGATAAATGTCTATTAGGGATGGTCTAGGCAGTACTTGGTCCTGCCATGCGGGCAGGGGACTGGACTCGATGACCTCTCGAGGTCCCTTCCAGTCCTATAATCTATGAATCTATGAATCTATGTTCAGGAGCCAGCCATGGCCCTGATCCTCCAATCAGATCTACACATGCAGTCCCTTGTGTTCATTCAGAGGCCCATTGACTTCACTGGGGTTTTTCACAGGGACTTTTCTGTCTTCATGGATCTGATTATAGGATTGGGGCCTACATTTGTTTCCTGAGAATGATGGAATAACAGGTATGGTTTAAAATAAAAAATAAAATAAAATTAATGGAGATATCCTATCTCCTAGAACTGGAAGGGACCCTGAAAGGTCATTGAGTCCAGCCCCCTGCCTTCACTAACAGGACCAACTACTAATTTTGCCCCAGATCCCTAAGTGGCCCCCTCAAGGATTGAACTTACAACACTGGGTTTAGCAGGCCAATTCTGAAAACACTGAGCTATCCCTCCCCTGTTAAAGCAAAGGAAAAAAAGGGAAATTAAAGCACAAGTTTCATGCACACTTTGAAGTTCCTCTTGTGTGCTATTTGAGTCTCCCCACTCTGTTGCAGTTAATAAACTAGACAAGCCTATTTTGGGGGCTAAAATTAATTAACTAAGAACAAATTCTTCTTTCAGTTACACTGCTATCTGCACAGCTACAGACTGCTATCTGTTATGAGCTGATGTAAATTACTGCACAGAATAAGCCATTTGCAGTTCACCACATCAACAGGGTTTTTATTGACATACAAAACCAAGGAACTATGCTACATATTCTTGAACACCATCTTCTGGCATCTTAGCTATGAACTATGTGCATAGATAGATACAGGCAGGGTGCTGGACCTAGGAGTGCTGGGGGTGGGGCAGCACCCCCTGTCTTGAAATGGTTTCCATCATATATAGGCTTTACAGTTTGGTTCAATGGCTTTCAGCATCCTGTTATAAAAATTGTTCCAATGCCACGGGACAAAGAGCTCTCTCATAAAAATATCTCTCCTTGTTATGGAAATGAAGTAATTTTAAACAACTATTCACAGAAATACCAAAACCCAAAACCCTTCATTTAACGTTAGTCAAGTTTGCTTTCATCGATAAACTAAACCATAAAAAATTAGAAAATGCAAAGTTAAGGATTAAAAAATTTAAGAGTTTGAAAAATCAAACACAATCAAGTTAGCAAATGCCAAGATGGAAGTTGCCAATTAAACTTTAATTATTCCCCTTTTTGCCTATACCATCCTGGAGACTTGGATTTTATCCCTGCCTTTTCCACTGAGTTCCTGTGTGATTCTGTGCAAGTCATTTACACCAAACTTTTCACAGATAATGCTTCTCCAGGTAAGTAAAGGTTGTGTCATATTCATAGCTTCTGGAGATAAGCCAGGACAGCCCTCTCTTAAGGAAAACAGTGGTGGTCTCTATCTCTATCTAGTAGTCTATTGGTTAGAGAACTCACTCATTCTGTGACAGAATTAAGTTCAAATCCCCTCTAATCATTTTCTCTCTCTCTCTCTCTGGGCCAATGAATATCTAATTATTTATATACAGGGGGACAGATTCTACAGGACAGATTGAGAGCTCCCTGCTTCAGAATGCTAAGCTCAGTGGTAAAAGCATTGTCTTGGAAGATCTGGGTTCAAATCTCTGTGTGCATACAAAGCAGATGGGGATTTAGATCTAGTTTTTCTCACAGGCTGTGTGAATTCTTACCAGTGGAATTTCAGGTGTCTAAAGTCCATACATACCCAAAGCATTAGGCAACCTAAATGTCAGACTTCAGTGATCTAAAGAGAGGTAGGTGCCTAAATCCCCCTGCTGAATCTAACCCTCTGTGCCTTAATTATTAATATTTTCCCTAGCGATCATCCTCATTACAGGGCAGATTCTGTCTAGCCCTAACACTTAGAAGTAATATAGACACAACACCTTCCCTGGTGACTTCCTGGTCCCTATTCGCTCGCCCCAAGGCAGGCTTGGCCTCTAAAACAAATATTTTTTCCCAGCATGCCTTTCTAGGGCTTGTCCTTTAAATCTGGCAGAGCCATGCAGCTGCAGCCCTAAAGTAGCCATTTTATTAGCAGCTGCATTTTTCTCTCTTCCAGCTGGTAAGTACCTATTATATGTTCTTCCAGTTTTCCCTTTCTTTTTTTACAGAAAAGATGGTACATTTGTACAGGGAGTATGGCTATAAGGAATGTTTCCTACCCTTGCAAAGGCAGTGTAGTGGTTAGGCAGAATTGCAGCTTTTGTGCTCTTCAGAGTTGCACAAGGACTGCCCCAGCCCTACTAACCTGGGGTCAGACAGCATCCCAAATGGCAAGAGGGGGGCATGGTACAGAGGATTGCAGCACACAAAAGGATACAGCAGTAGGCATGTAGTGAACTCTGGGAGCTATTGCTGAGGAAGAATACTTCTTACAGTAGTGTACTTCTGCACGTCCCCTTACTAAATGCTGTGTTTAAGTGGCCAAATCTAGCTCAGAGTGAACCTGCTATTTTTGAGGAAGCTGATTAGTGGATTCCGCTGATTTGTAGTATTTGGGGAAGAAAAAATGTAGACAAACTCTTGAACTAGCTGGTATTTGCTACCAATCCCTGAAAGGCAAACCTGCCACAAAGAAATAATAATAGCAACACCTTGGAAATATCAGTTTGGGGGAAATATACATATAGTATGAAGCATTATAGACTCTGAATGTGCTTACCTCTTACTTAACTAATGATGATTGGCAGGCTTGATTAAACAGTTGTTGCTGTAATCATTTTCAGATGGATAGGAAACTAGATTGAGGAGATTTGTAGCTGAAGAGTTTCTGGGATTTTGTTGTTGTTACTGATTGTCAGGAGAACTGAGGTGTAGGGGAATTAATTACAACTAATCTTATGCTCCTTTTCAACAGCCTACCCTTTCTAGATTTGTTATTCTGTATAACTTTAATTGTGAAACAAACTACATTGCCACTTTCAGATTTCTTTAGTTCTTGGCTCTTAATATATTGATATTATATTTTCTCATCAAAGTCCCTGAAACTGAAAGTTGCTATGTATACCCTATTTATGCCCTCCCAATGTATAACCTACCTATTTATAAGTAAAAGGTGCTGTTTATGTCATCTGAAAACAGATTTAATCAATCATCTTTCTACCTTGTTTTTCTGGTGCCCTGGTGTACATCCTATCTTTTTGTTCGGAGCATGAGCATTTCAGGTACCAAATGGCATGAAGCCACCTCCCAGGTTCATACTAGGGTAGAACAATCATATATCTTGTTCTCAATATAGACCTGTGAGAGTAATTCTCCTTCTACTTCTGTGGTAAAGCTCTCATCTGTCCTGATCTTGACAGCTTTCCTATTTGCTCATGTCAAAACTTACTTCAGTGAATGCCAGGGGTTATGGGATACTTGGCATAAGTGAGTGGGGCTATATAAAAATCATAGACCAATTTAGGCCATGTAACTACTATAATATCTGTGCTTAATGCTATTTGCACTTAATGCATACTAATATGTGTGGGTGTGTGTGTATGTATATGGTGTGGAATATGATATGTATATATGCTAGCGAGCATATATTAGTCAACAATATAATTATTAGGGTTGTCAAGCGATTAAAATTAATTGTGATTAATCGCACAATTACAAAAATTAATCTCAATTAATCGCACTGTTAATAATAGAATATCATTTATTTAAATATTTTGGATGTTTTCCATATTTTCAAATAGATTGATTTCAATAATAACACAGAATACAAAGTGTACAGTGCTCACTTTATATTTATTTATGCTTACAAATATTTGCACTCTAAAACCCAAAAGAAATAGTATTTTTTCAATTCACCTAATACAAGTACTGTAGTGCAACCTCTTTCTCATGAAAGTTGAACTTATAAATATAGAATTATGTACAGGTAAAATAGAGCCGGAGACATACAATTCTCCCCCAAGGCATTCAGTCACAAATTTAATTAACACATTTTTTTTTAATGAGCATCATCAGCATGGAAACATGTCGTCTCTAATGGTGGCCGAAGCATGAAGGGGCATATGAATGTTTAGTATATCTGGCATGTAGATACCTTGCAATGCCGGCTACAAAAGTCCCATGTGAATGCTTGATCTCACTTTCTGGTGACACTGTAAATAAGAAATGGGCAGCAGTATCTTCCGTAAATGTAAACAAACTTGTTTGTCTTAGCTATTGACTGAATGAGAAGTAGGACTGCATAAACTTGTAGGTTCTAAAGTTTCACATTGTTTTGTTTTTGAGTGCAGTTATATAACAAAAAAAAATCTACATTTGTAAATTGCTCTTTCACGAGAGATTGCACTATAGTACTTGTATGAGGTGAATTGAAAAATACCTGTTTCTTTTGTTTATTATTTTTTACAGTGCAAATATTTGTAATAAAAAATAATATAGTGAGCAGTGTATACTTTGTATTCTGTTTTGAAATCAATATATTTAAAAATGTAGCAAAATATCCAAATATTTAATAAATTTCAATTGGCATTCTATTGTTTAAAAGTCCAATTAAAACTGCGATTAATAGCAATTAACTTTTTAAATCACGATTAATTTTTTTGAGTTAATCGTGTGAGTTAACTGCAATTAATCAACAGCCCTAATAATTACAGCATTGCATAGTAAAAGTTTTAAATTGGTCATTTTTGATTCTTCTTGTGTTTAATTCCCACCATTGAATACAACATTTTTACCATATCAGCTTGCAAATAAATCTTGATTTGTAAACAAGTTAGATATGCAGTTGCCTGTACAAAGCATTTCTAATATATACACACACTTATTAAGCCTTTAAGCATTTGCTTAACTTTTAAACATAAATAATCTCATCTAACAAAGCACTTAAGCACCTGCTTAAGTAAACAAAGTCTTAGAGACTTGCTGCTCCAAAGTCAAATTTGTTGTAACTCCAACCTTTGTTCAAAAGATAAATATAACCTACAGGTCTATTTAAATGAAAATGGCTGTGTTTGTATTTTTAGTTGACATTTTTTAATCCCACATTTGGGTAAAAATGGCAACTGTTTGTTGAATTAATCTGCAAGATATTTTATACCTGCAAAATTCCAACTATCACACTCTTGATCCTGAAAGGTGGATAGTAAGTAATATAAAACAGACTACAGTAGGGTCACTTGGCATTAGAAAAAATACTCATTGATCCATCAAAATTTTAAATGAAAATATTTGACTGTTGCTGTTTTAAAATCCACCACTTTACCCGAGGAAGGAAGCTGAACATATAACAAAGGTAGGAAGCATTCATCGCTGTACAAGAGGCAGACAACTTGTATTACCTAGAGGGGAAGCAATAAAAACCTTTATATTTGAGCTGAAAAAGTGCAAGATAGCAAAAAACAAAACAAACAAAAACAACAACAGGTATTTGGTTAGAACTTGTCTATAAAGAAGGAAAGGGGTGAGATGAAACAGGAGAGAGCTATAGCGATGCTTATCCCATTAACAGAATGATTCAGCTTGTTTAAAATGAGTTTATTTCAGAAACATTTATCAATGATCTAGCGTATGATAGTAAAAAAGTATATATAGTGAGAAAGAGAGAAGCAAGATGTCCTACCAGAAAGGCAACTAGAGGGTTAGGGATCTCTGTTATCAGACTAAGGCCCCAATCTTGCAATGTGGTCCATGCTCCTACCTGGAGCTCCATTAAAACGGGGGCTCCATATTGACACAGGGACCTGTTTGCACGTAACTCATTGAAAGATGGGAACTAATGGGCTGTACAGTTCATTTTAGGAATACTGAAAAATCTTCATAAGATGGCTTTGATTTAAACAACCAATGATAGGTTTAATCCTGGCTCCATTGAAGTCAATTGTGAAACTCTCATTGACTTCAATGAGATGAAGATTTTACTAATATTTTTAAAGAATCTTTGTTATCAATAGTTTTGGAAAAGTGTAAAAATAATGTCCTTAATAAAATGCAGAGATCAGATTTGTAGATTTTTGCCTTATTTTTTTCAACCTTCTCAGTCTATCTTGTGTCTTGATCTACTCCAATAATGTTTTTTTTTTTAAAGCTGAAAATCTAAATGTTTGATTTAATTGAAAAAATGAATCCACCAAATAAATAAAACAAAATAGTCTGGTCTCAATAGGCTTCTGTCTTAAATAATTAAAGTTAGTGTATGTAAAGTGGAATTGGAAATGCATTGCATTTCATCTCAAATGATATTTAAACTATTGCTTAATTTTTTCCAATTCAGCATTAAAAATGTGTGTGTGTGTTTGACGTTTTATGTGAGGTCAGCATTCAGCTTGGTTTTGTTTTGTGGGGATTTGTACTGTAGAGGAGAGAGACTAGTTGAATTAAGAGAGCCAGTGAATTAATGAAGTGTTTTGTATCTTTTATAAAAACTTGCCAGTGGTGGTGTTGGTTGGGCAAGGTCCACAGAATTCCAACCTTTTTTAAAAAAATAAAAATTTATTTTATTAATATGCTGGGAAGTTGTCCACTTATGTAGTCTAACTGATGGGTTGGTATATTGATTATTGGTTAATTTCTTAGACCATGGTGGTCAGTAGGGGTTCAGTCTCTTGAATGGCTACCGCATCAGGAAGATTATTACCAATGTTATTAGAATGAGAGACCTGTGGAGCACACTAAAAACAATTGCAATTTATCACCAGTCCCTATATTAACAAATGCACTAAGCAGATAAACAATCCCACAAACACTGAAATACAATAGCAGATAGTACAAAGTGTACAAACAGTTTAGCCATATGACTAGCATCTCTTTCATCTCCCATTTGGGAACCGAGGAGTGTCAGTCATTATCTTCCTCATCATCATCTTCATCATTATCACCTGTGGTTGTCATCCTGGCATCTTCCATGTCACAAGGCCAGCATACAGCTATTAGGTGTTATGCTGACACGCACTGTGCTGTATGCATATTCATAATGGTTTCAGTCCCTTTTCCACACCCCACTAAATTTGGGGTGCCCTATTTTTCAGATGCTAACTGGTTAATTCTCCTTATACTCATTAACATGTATGTCAGTCAATCACCATAACTTATAGTTAGCACTTTGCTGACACCCTGTCTGCAAAATTCCCAAAAATATTCTAACCAGCTTTAGCTGGAACATTGCAATCTATATTTCCCATGTATCTGCAGTTAATATATTTGTTACTGTAACTCTTTCATCTTGTGACATAGGGAAACATCAGCTAGCTACTCATGTCAACCTTTATTTAGGCCTGAGGCCTTGTTTGGCTAAGCTTAAATATCTTATAGGCCTGCAGCCTTTAGGCCCTGTTTTACAACATTGATATGTATATTTCACCTCTGTATCCTAACGATACCTGATATCTTTTATCCTTGGCTATGTTTGTAAAATTAAACAAGGACTTATTAATTTTATAGCTTTTGACAATATATAAGCTTTTCACATTTAAAGTTAAATGTCTTATAACTCAATTAAGTGTGCACAAATTGGAAGGGGCAGGGAAGGAATGCTGTTTTAAAAGAACAAAGAAACCCTCGAGTGACTCATCTTTTTCACATATCCATATGCCACCCTACAGTGGGCTGAGGAGGGTGAACTGCACTGCCTCCAACGGTAATAAGGCAGGGAGCCTTCCCCTATCCCCGAAAAGTAGCTCAGCATGTTTGGGAGGAATCCCACTTGGTCTCAACAGGGCACGGGCAGGAAGGAGTAGGAGCTTAGGGCTTCTAGGAGAAGTCTTTTCTTTCTCTTCTACTCCAGTAAGGCAACAAAGTTAGACCTTCCTAGACCAGGAGGCAAAGTGCGTAAGAGACTCTAACTGTTTAATATACTCAAGAGGACTGGCCTACTCAGAGATTTTAACTAATATTGTTTATTTGTCTGCATAAACCGAAAGAAAGACGAGACACTTGATATGGATTTTAATCAGGCCGCAACTTTATTATATAGAGGTCTGGGACTACCCAGCATATTAAGTGTACAGTGCAGGCAAATCCATGTTTATTCAAATCATTACCCGGGCTTTCAACAGCCCCCGCTTCATTTTCCATCCACGTCCCCCCAGCCAGCCCACGGCTTGGACCTTACCATCCCCCCCCTTGTAGGAGGGTTAAGGTGGGCTATGAGAATGGGGGGAAGGGCGGGAGGGTTAACTCCCTGCCTTACCAATCATAGGAGTCCCTAACCCTCCTCCCCCATTCTGTTCCTTTATCCAGCACCTCCTTTTAAATCCTTTACCAGGCCATTTAGCTGGTCGCTGGATGCCTTCCCTATGGAGTACCTGCACTGGACATCCCCACAAGGAGGCACCAGTAATTTGCTTGGCTGCCTCCCTCCCAACCCAGTCGGGTTCCCAGACATCTCCCAATGGCCTTTCGTATAGCAGCCCCGATAGGTGAAGTCCCATTCTCCCGAAAGGTCCCATTGTTCCTTGCACCATGCCCGGATTGTCAAGGGGCACCAGCTGCTGGGTTGTCCTCGACCAGGTACTGCAACATCCACTCTCTGCAGTGGGCAGTATAGGTGACCAGCACTCTGGAGCCTTAAATCGAAAGAACTCATTAAAAAACAACTTCTTGCATAACTCAGCTATGTGCCCAGAGCCAAGAATCTCCATGCCACCGACTACATCATATGCTGCGTTTCCATAGAGCCAGTGGCATTTGCTCAGGTTCGTTGCTAGCTCCTGGTGCAAGCTCATGAAATCTGTCAAACTGGAAATGAGACAAGGCGTCTGCTATGCCATTCCATGCCCAGCATGTGCTTGGAAGAAAAACAGATGTTGAGGTTTAAACATTGTAGAACAAATGCCCTTACCAACTTCAATACCCTGTGGGATCTAGAAGTTTGGCGGTTGATAACCTGTGCTATTACCATGTTGACGCACCAGAAGCACCCAAATAACTACAACTAATATGGGGAAAAATTCGAATAAAGTCACATCGCACACAACCCTGTTTTGCATCCAGATGGCAGGCCATTACTGGGCACACCACCTGCCTTGATAAAACACCATGAAACCTGTACCCTTTGCAGCATCCGAATGGATTTTTAAATCCTCTTGTAACAGCCATTCCTCCCTCCACAATGATACCCCATTGAAGTGACTCAAAAAACATTCCCACACCTTCAAATCCTCCTTTATCTCTCTAGAGACTCGTATGTAATGGTGTGGCCTGGCTATGCCTGCTGTCGCCACTGCCATCCGGGCACAAAATGCCCTCCCTGGGGCAACAACCCTGCAGGCAAAGTTCAGGTGCCTCAGACTAGACTGCAGGTCTTGCAGTATGAGGTTTTTTGGCTTTTAATGCTCTCTTGAGCAATTCCAGTAGCTCTTGAAGCTTATCCGGAGGGAGCCGCGATATGCTGTCCCTGGTGTCCAGATCGATTCCCACGTAGGTCAATGTAGTGGAAGGGACCTCTGTTTTTTCTTCCACTAGGGGTACCCCCAGTTGTTTAGCCAGAACCTGAAATGTGTCCAACAGGTGAATACACTCATCTGACTCGGCCTGTCCTGAAAACAAAAAATCATCCAAATAATGCACTACTTGGCGTAGTCCTGCTGCCTGCACCACTGCCCAGTGCAACATTGTACTAAATTTTTCAAATGCTGAACAGGATACTGCACAGCCCATGGGCATAGCCTTGTCAGAATAAAATTGTCCCTCAAAAAAGAAACCTGAGAGGTCAAAGTCCAATGGGTGCACCAGCAACAGTCAAAAAGCAGACTTGATATCGCACTTAATGCCCCCGGGTCACAAGACCTAACCATACGCACGCCTTCGTCACTGGAGGAATAGTGCATGGAACACAGCGCCAGGTCTATCCCATCATTAACAAAGCCACCTCGTGGGTACGACAGGAGATGAATTAATCGGTATGTCCCTGGAGTCTTCTTGGGGATCAAACCCAGGGAACACTCAAGTTTTCTATAGGTAATTGGTCAAATGGCCCAGTCACCCTTCCCTCCTGAGCTCTGGTCAAGTGAAAAATTCTCTTGAACAATATGTCCCATCCCAGTTACTGACTTTAAATTTTTGGACATCACACGAGTCCTACTCCCCGCAAAGGGGATCCGAAATCCCACAGTAAATATGCCCCATCTCCCTGTTAGGGTAACCCATAGAGAACCCTTAACACATTGGCCTACCTGGCTTTGGTACCCGTGCCCATTGCACTACCCCCAGCTCATCCCCCTCCCCAGCTTGTGTTCTGTGTCCCAGAGCCTGTTCCAACCAAGCCAAACCTGTGGTTGGCCCTTGAGCCACCCCCGGTCCTGTTTCCTCCTTGTGATCATCCCTTACCGCTCTAGCAAGAACAGGCTGAATGGGTCCCAAGACATATCTTGCAAACGTGCCTGAATGTACAGGTGCTGCAAAAACAACCACCATCATTAAATGACCAGCAAATATTATGATGTGACTTGGGCCCCTCCTGAGCTTGCCGTGGGATGAATAAGCCACTGTCTGTGTGGACTCCTGTCCCCCTTGGCGTCATCCACTCCAACCACAGTGTGTGATGAAGTATGTCCCACCAGATTAGGGTGACCAGATGTCCTGATTTTATAGGGACAGTCCCAATTTGTGGGGATTTTCTTCTATAGGCTCCTGTTACTCCCCACCCCCGTCCTGATTTTTCACACTTGCTGTCTGGTCACCCTACAACAGATCCCAGTTTGTGTTGCTGCTCTTAATTGAAACTGCTCATCATAATTAAACCAGGACATGCCCCCAAACATAGTGCATGCCCGCCTGATTATGTCCATATACTTAAACAAGGCAGGGCTTCTCTCCGGGTAAGCCTGTGCTACAACACCCGCATAGATATGGTAGGTAGCCTCCCAATTTTCCCATGTTCTAGGTACCCTTGGCTGCTTGGGCAGTTCCCCGTTTTGTTTGCTCTGCCCATGGTTACTCTCTGCCAACACTTCCCTGTCCAACAGGGCTAATATGTCTATGTATTCGCCTCTCAGATTTTATCCTTAGTTGTACTGAGCAGGTGAACTCCCATCAGGTCAGCCACGCTGGCATAACCATACTCGGGACTGCCTGGAGGGGTATCCACAGTGCCCTGCTCCCCCACAGCTCCCCCAGGAGCCTTTACTCTGTCCCATGAAGTTATATTTCCTAACGGCCAGTAAGTCAAAATGTGCCCGGGGCTTCATTCCCAATACAGGCTTTCATACCCATGCAGGGGGTTTGCCTCACCTACCTTTCTAAGTGGAGCCCATGCTGGACCTACCCTGTCACCTCATCCAGACCCCTCACACCTAGATGCCTGAATTTGCTGCAACAATTGTAAATTAGCTTGCAGCGTCTGTGTAATACCATTAGTGTCCCCACCGGGGGTGCACCCTCCAAGCGGGTCTGCCGTGGCTTCTGGGACTCCCACTGCTTTGGGTTATTACCCCACTAGGCCCACTCCTGTCCCCCACAAGTAACTCGAGGAGGGACAGGTTGAGCCCAAACCCCACTCCTTGCTGAGTCCCCTGCAACCACCACCCATTGCCACACTGCAAGGCAGTGTGCCTGTGCCAACCATCCCCCCAAACGGTGTCTGCTGCCGATCACACTCATCCCTGGAATCAGCATTACCCCCATTTCTTGTGTTCAGTGGAGCAGAACATCCTGGTTCTGGGTGATCTCATACACTCTGGAAGCCCTGCAATGCTGCAGAAACAACCTCACTGACCACTTGCCACACAACATTGCGGACTGTCCCACTAGCAAACATAGCATGCCCACCTGCATGCGTGGATACTTCCCCTCAAGCATCCCCTTCCCTCAGTCCATGAGGCTGCCTTGGATGATCCAACACACCACCCTGGGCTTTACCAACCCCCATCCTGGTAATAACCCCCTGCCCTTGCTGCAATGCTCCTACCCTTGGATCCCCTTCTAGCCCATGAGCTCCATTCGGACTGCCCTGTGCTGCATTTGCATGTACCCTTTCCCATGGAGGTGCATTCCCCCCAGCAGTAACCTGCTTGCAGCAGGAAAATATTGCAACCCAGTCCCCCATACTTCTCCTTGCACCATGGCTGCTACATGAGACAGTTAAGGTCCCTAACTTCCCCCTCCCTCCCAATGCCCGGCCACTGTATCAGACGCTGAGCAGTTTTACGTGCTGACTCCTCCTCCCTGATTGCTGCTTGCACCCTGCCTCTGCCTGTTCTTCCCTGTACCTGGAGCAGTGGGGTGTTAGCTCCCCTTCTCCCTGCTCTCATCCTCCTTCGTGCACCTGAAGCTATGCGGCCTCACGAGGCTGGATTCTCTGCCCTCTGCGGCTGCAGCTGCCTTGCCTACTGTGTGGAACAAAGGGGCTTCCCATGCCCAGGGCTTGCACCTTTATAGCCTTCAGCCCCTACATTCCTGGAGGGTGAGTCAGCGCCATTCATCTTTTGCAGCAGTCCTGACCTCATTCCCTCCACCCCCACCATAAAGCACAACTACTGCCCTCCTTTGGCAAGCCCAGCCAATGTTTGCCCCGCTTTAGGTGCGGTGCAGTTGTTATTTCTGTTGCCCTTTGCTGGAGGACAATTGCCTTTGTTTGACAGTTGCCTCTCCCTAGGAATGCCTTGTCCCTAACTCTCTCATGTTGGCTAGAGAAGACAAGCTTTACTTAGAAAAGTTATGCTTATATCTTTTTGTTTTTCCCTTGTGCCTGATGCTAGATGTGGGAGGTATATGAATTTACAACTCTCTTACTTTTCCCAATCAGATATTTTTATTGTTACTCTTCTACCTCCTATTATTTTAAATGTGCATTTTAATCTTAATGGTCATATAACAGTATAGGTTCTTTGTTAAAAAAAATCTGAACGTAATATGCGCTTACCTCTCAAATGCATGGGAAATCACTCAATTGGTATAGCCTCACAGTTCAGGGGGGTTTAATTGTGAAGAGAGAACCTTAGTCATTTTCCCATGATATAAAGTGTTGCCATCTAACTAGATGTAGAGAACTCAGCAAGAATTAACAATTGCTGTTTAAGAAAATAGAAACATAGGAACTGCTATGCTGGATCAGGCCAGAGGTTCACCTAGTCCTGTATCCAACCTCCTGGTGCGTCTGAGGAAAGTGCTAGAATTGCAGTAATACACAATTATTGAATAATCTATCTAGAGGGAAGGATTCTTCTAATCCCTGTCAGATCTAGCATGGACCAATTTAAAACTGAGTATGTTCTTGTGTGTTTAAGAGTTTAATCTTTTTTTTAATATTCTTGGACTCTACAGTATCTTGTGGCAGGATTCTCCACAGATTAATTTTGCACTAGAGAAAAAAGTTTTGTTTTTGTCCATTTTAAATGTGCTTTTTTCAAACTTGATTGGATAGCTCCTTGATTTGGTATTATGGCAAAGGGATAAGTAAACTATCGCTCATAACTTAAAATGGTGCATTTGTCCTTTCTAAGGAGTTATAAAAGCTGAAGATGGGAAATAGTCTGCAGTTCACAGTAATGTCTGATGAGGAAGGGAGAGCAATTGATAATCTGTACTTCACAAATTTACTGGAGACTAGCCTCTAGCAATATGTCGAAGTTAGAAACTGGGCTATAAAATTACCTGTAATCAAACTGGAAACCAATTTTCAACTTGTAAGTAACTGATACAAGGGGGGCTGATTGAAGGACAAAGGTTAATAGATACTTTGCAATGTAAAATTTACAAAGGGCCAAATCATGTAATCTTTTCTCTGTTCTTTTTTAGGTAAAAATCACATTTATTTTAACTGATAATCCAGCAACATTTGTGGACAAAAAAGATGTCCAGCTATTTTTAATAATAGATTTCTGTTACCAGTATTTGTTCAAAACAAAATTTTCACTTCAATAATAACTCTTGTAATACTGAAATTAAGTGGGGATCTTCTAAAGCTCCATATAAGAGAAAAGGTATAGCTTTCCGTGATATATGTGTGTGTGTGTGTATATATATATATATACACACGTCCAGAACTTGAGTTTAAACAGAGTAGCCTTACCTTTGAACAACCATAATTAATCATTCTCTTAAAACTAGTGCCATTGATAGTGAAAAAATAAGAATTACATACAAATGATACTTGTTCTGCAGAGTATTTAGTTTACAGCTAAGCAAAAAGGATATGACGGGGTTGACAAGAAGAGTAAAGGGTTGGTTGGCTACTCAGGAAGATGAGGTTGCAGGAGCTATTCCATCTATTACTTTAGAGTATGATACCGTTATAAATAAGTCAAAAAGATCAATCACTTATTTTATTAGTTTTATAGCATATTGCTGTTAAAACTATGCATCCGTACTGTAAATTCTGCCAAGAACAATTGGCTGCACATGATAATTCTGTTATGAAAGGGGAATTAAACATGACTATGCCAAGGCTTTGCAAAGTTAACCCAGAACCTACTGAGCAAAGGGATAAATCTTTCTCCCCAATAAGGGCCTCGCTACCTTCTTCTTGGGTGAGTACCTTTCTTTACATGGGAACCAAGAGCCAATCTTGAAATCAGAAACCTCAATTAAAGTTGCTCCCTAACACATCAAAATCAATTAAAGTTGGGCTACTCCATCAATAACTGTTACTTCTTCAATAAACTAATGTTGGGCAGTACACCCTCCCCCGGCCCAATCCAAATCAATCAATCTATGTTGTCACTGCTGTGGTGGCAGGAGAGAATTCCGACTCTTTTGGGGTAGTGGAAACTGATTTCTTTTCTCCTTTTAAACTCACAGCTTTATTGGTGGCTTCAGTGGGGCAGGATCATGGGTTCAAGTCTTTGAAGTCCTGATGTGCTTTTACTGTCATTGTATTATAAATACTTATCCTTGCAACCATTACCCTGCCCTGTAATCACCTCTGGCCTCTTAAGAGAGGGCACTCTTATCTCTTTTGTGTGTGACTGCATTTTGTTTTGTGTTTTGATTGATTTATATTCACTTTTGTTGCTTATGTTGTAGTAAGTCTATGAAACTTTTTAAAAATAATCCACATTTTTTCGATGAGTTGAACAGCTCAATGACCATGAACTTTAATTTTAAGCCTAAAATCTGCTGTGTATGGTTTTGCCTATTAATTTGTCTGCATTATAGTTCATGTATTCATCTTGAGATGACAGAGATAATTTACACAAAAATAGAATGCCCATTTCAGCACAGGCTGCATCGAACCTGAAATCAATAAGAGGCAGAAGGAGCAACCCACATATCACTTAAAGCAAGCTTTAGAGAGTTGGTGACTGATGTGGGAAACCTCTAGTATAGCACAAGCAAGGATTCCCATTTTTCTCAGTAAAGGATATCACTTAGCAACAAGACAAATGAGAGAGATCAGCAAAAGTGACAGATGATTTGCAGATATCTTTACAAAGTAACTACATCAGAAGACCTATGGGAGGATTCGGATAGGAATGAATATATCTTGTTATATTATTTCTTAACGGAAATCCACTGAAAGGATGGAATGAAATTCTATGATGTTTTCCTGAAATAGTGTTACAGAACTTGAACCAAAACCTACTTCTGAACAACCCTAAACTTTAAATGTATTTTGAAATCCAAACCTCAATCCATATTTTCCAAAATATTCCTTGTCTATATTAATCCAAATAAAACTCCTATATCTGAACACTCCCAAATTCTGGAGTGCTTATAATGCATCTGAATATTTTTGTTGAGACTGCCCTTCCTTATGATATATAACAAGCAAAGACATTTTCTTTGGCATTAGCTTTGAAGATGGGCCTGAGCTAAAACTCTGGATTCATTCTGTCCTGAAATTTGGGGTCATGGAAATCATAGAATCATAGAATATCAGGGTTGGAAGGGACCTCAGGAGGTCATCTAGTCCAACCCCCTGCTCAAAGCAGGACCAATTCCCAACTAAATCATCCCAGCCAGGGCTTTGTCAAGCCTGACCTTAAAACCCTCTAAGGAAGGAGATTCCACCACCTCCCTAGGTAACCCATTCCTGTGCTTCACCAACCTCCTAGTGAAAACGTAAACCTCCCCAACTGCAACTTGAGACCATTACTCCTTGTTCTGTCATCAGGTACCACTGAGAACAGTCTAGATCCATCCTCTTTGGAACCCCCTTTCAGGTAGTTGAAAGCAGCTATCAAATCCCCCCTCATTCTTCTCTTCTGCGGACTAAACAATCCCAGTTCCCTCAGCCTCTCCTCATAAATCATGTGCTTCAGCCCCCTAATCATTTTTGTTGCCCTCCGCTGGACTCTTTCCAATTTTTCCACATCCTTCTTGTAGTGTGGGGCCCAAAACTGGACACAGTACTCCAGATGAGGCCTCACCAATGTCGAATAGAGGGAAATGATCACGTCCCTCGATCTGCTGGCAATGCCCCTATTTATACAGCCCAAAATGCCGTTAGCCTTCTTGGCAACAAGGGTACACTGTTGACTCATATTCAGGTTCTCGTCCACTGTAACCCCTAGGTCCTTATCTGCAGAACTGCTTCCTAGCCATTCGGTCCCTAGTCTGTAACAGTGGATGGGATTCTTCTGTCCTAAGTGCAGGACTCTGCACTTGTCGTTGTTGAACCTCATCAGGTTTCTTTTGGCCCAATCCTCTAATTTGTCTGAAACTGAATCTTGTTGTGTGCCCCCTGTCTAATCAAAAGTGGTGCAACGTTTCTGGAAATTGGAAATATAAGTCAGACCTTGTTCAGCCCCATAGAAGCTCTGTATGGCTGGTGGATGAAGACAACTCTCAAATGCAGCAATAGACTTTTCTGATTGTCATGCCATCAACATATATTGCGTGCCATTCAAAAATAAACATTACACCACAGTTAGCACATAGTTATACTTCCATTTATTCTACACTTAGGAAAGGAAATACAATCTCTCTTGTGCTACTGTGTGGTAACTTTGGATAATTGTTGATGTTTTAATGTGCCAACTACTTTAAAATAAAATGGTTCATTGCAGTTGATTGTTGATAAATTAAAGTATGTAAATGTAAATGAAACGAGGATTAAAATATATTCTTCAAGGAAAATATGCAAATTGTCAATTTCAGAATACAAAATGCCAGGAGAGGTGCTGAGGTTTCCTAGACAGGTTGGATTTAATGTAAGTGTAACAGGGTAGCTTGTCCCCTTAAGGGCTAGAGGCCTGGGGCCAGCCAACCCTAACTACTAAGGAGGCACACCTGATCAGGGATCAGCTGATTCCCCTATAAAGAGCAGTGGGAAGCTGTAGGGGGTGATTTTCAGAGAGGTTTTTCAGAGTGGAGTACAGAGGCTACTGGGAGTGAGTAGGCTCCAGAAAATAAACCAGGAACTTGGGGAGTAAGACCCAGGCAGGAAAGGTTAGGGAGCGACCTGATAATGTGGTAAACAAATGGGCTTTAGAACTTTATTTTGAATGTTTGTTAATTTAATTAACCAGAACTCCAAGAAGGGAGGTGAATAGACAGAAGAGTTTGAGAGTTATTGAAGAAAACTTTTAAAGGGGAAAATTAAAGCAGGGAGCCACTTGTAGGGCCACTCTGAGGCAAAGAGGGGACACCTGGGAGGTGGCCATACTATCACACTAAGCTGTCCCAGAGAGGACTTCCATGAAATGATATTCAATATAAAAGAATAAGGATTAAGGAGTAAGTATTGTTAACACTTTAGGGAGCCTTCTGAAATATGGTAGCCCAGAAGCAGCAAAATGTACTGGAAAATAAGTAACAGCTGGGAATATGGCACTTAACATAAAATGTTTGTCTGGTAACCCTGAACTGACAGTGTATCAGGAACCTCTAGAAAGGAGAAGGACCATTTGGATCCCAAAGTTCTGATTAACCTGAATGTTTGAGATGCAGATGTCCTGTGAAGGTCAGGCCATGGAAGAAGAGCAATTGTTAGCATGTCTGTCAGCCATCAGACTGTTATCACAGCCAAATACTGGTCCATCATAACCTACATGTGGCTGGGACCATCCATCTATGTGCGTAAGCCCAAATAAGCTCTTCAGAGGAATGCAAACTCTTTCTTCTGTGTGAACATCATTTACCTTCTGGTGAGGGAAGCCTCAGTGACCATAAGTGCCAGCCTTCATGGGGAGTGTCACACTGTGGTATATGTATCCACTAGCCAGTCTGCTAGCAGAAGGTATCATGCAGGAAATGGAGCCTGGCCCCCTCTCAGCAGTCATTCAGCTACAAGCCAGAACCACAAGAAGAAAGGAGAATGACTGTTCCAAGTCCTGGACATACAGGAGCATCTGGAAGGGAGCACAGGGCTACACAATCCAGGAGAGGATCAAATACCAGTCTCACACCTTAGGCCTCCTTTACACTGGAAGCCAGGGGAAGGCCAGACTTTCTCCACACCCCAGAGTGATCTGTCTGCCTTACAGTGAAATTACACCACAACAGAATGTGTATTTTATGAAACGGCTCTAGGATGAGAAAAGATCTAGTGTGAGGAACTCAAGCCCCATGTTGAGCAGGTGATGGCACACACAGTTTATAAGAGTTGTGTCAAATGTCCACCACTACACACAAGTGATGGTAAGGTCTGTTATATTAATAATCATTCCAAAGCAAGCGACAGTGTGTGCCCACCTAAGATTAGTGGGAACACTTTGGGATATCACCCACTTACCTTTTCTGTTCTTTATTTCAATGGAGGGGACATGATTATTGCTGTAGGGTTGGCTAATTATTTGCAAATCCAATATCCTTGATTAGGTATCATGCCTTTTCTTTTTATGCTTGATTCCTAAACAAAATCCTTTCTCAATTTCAATCTACCCTTTTTCTGAATCAAATGTTAGTTTCTTTTTGAAGCTGGTTGCTTCTTGATTCCTTTAAAGCAGAGTGAGACAGTATAATCACTTATTCACTGAATCACTAAGTGAAGGTACTATACATTAGCTATTGAGTATAATGCGAGATGACCTGCAAGCAAAAGGATGAGACCTGCCATTAACCCAAAGAGCACAAATCCAGGGCCCATTGATCCTAAGGTGGGCCACATACTCACTTAGGAGGGAGACTCTACCAAGTGGACTCTACCATTCTCGGGAAGCAGAAATGCCCCAGAACATGTGCAAGCTAGAGCAAAGTTCACCATGCTGGCATGAAAAATAGCCTGCAGCAACAAAATGGCCATCTTTGAAGTTTCTGATGTCAAGATACTAATTTTAATGTATTTGTGGATTCACAGATTCTAAGACCATGGTGATAATCTAATCTGACCCCCAGTATAGCACAAGTCATAAAACTTCCCTGAAATAATTCCTAGAGCATATCTTTTAGCAAAACATTGTGATTCTACAAGCAGGATATGAAACACTCTCTGAGGGTACATCTTCACTACCCGCCGGATCGGCGGGTAGTAATCAATCTAGTGGGGATCGATATATCACGTCTCATTATGACGCGATATATCGATCCCCGAATGCGCTCCCTGTCGACTCCGGAACTCCACCAGAGCGAGCGGCGGTAGCGCAGTCGACGGGGGAGCCGCGGCCGTCGATCCCGCGCCGTGTGGACCCCAGGTAATTCGATCTAAAATACTTTGACTTCAGCTACACTATTCGCGTAGCTGAAGTTGCGTATCTTAGATCTATCCCTCCTCCCCCCCCCCAGTGTAGACCAGCCCTGAGAGAAGGAGCTCCATTGTGGAGTTGATATAAATAGCCTACCAAGTCTTATATTTCAAAAGCAAACAGAGAGACAAACAAATGTAATAATCCTCTCTTTGATTTATTTATGTAGCAAGGATAATTATTGAGCTTTTTGAAGAAGGTTAAGTACGCTGTGTGAATAAAACTGTGTTGAAATACTGTTCTTTCTCTTAATGAGCACTCATATACAAAAATGATTTTCTGCCTGTCAGGAAAATTTTTTTTCATATAAACAAAATTCTGGAGGCAAAGAGCAAAATGTGGAAGTGATATCTTACAAATCCATGGAAATATCATGTTTATGTGGTTTTTGCATTCAGAGAGAATTTTTATTTACAGTTCTAATCATGAGAACAAAATTACAGTGACTTCATTTACAGTCACTTCCCCTCACATTGGCCCAGATTTTGCCACATCAGTAGGGGAAAGCATAATCTTGACCACATAGAACACTATAGTAAAATATTTACTAGAGATTAAAACACTTCAAAGTTCACTTAAACTAGATTTAATTCACCATGGTGACTCAGGCTGGGCTTTCAATAAGAAGAATAAAAAACCCTTCTCAAATGATGACTTAAGGTCCATGTGCCAATACAAGAAAGAGTGATATGATGTACAGCAGCTGCAGTAGCAGCAGTGGCTAAGGGGAAAAGAGGGGGGCAAGCTGCATTTCCTGCTTGATACCTTCTGCTAGCAGACTTTTATAGTATCAGTAGCTTCCCAGAAGGCTAAATGGGATACCTGTTGGCTTCACATTGGTACAGAACCCCCCCACACACAATTTGTCTTCTAGAGAGGAATTTTCAATTGTAGCGTAGATTCACACCCCAGCTTGCTGCAAACTAAATGTACATGTAGACAAGCCCTAAGTGTCCAGAGAATCATAGACTATTCTGCACAGTGTGCTGAGTATCAGAGGAGAAAATAGAGAAGGAACTTGAAACCTACTCCTCCCTGCTGACTGTTGTTGTGACTGTAGTCTTATTTGTAGCTATTGAAAAGAGCTGGTAAAATTATTTGTTGTAAATGAAGTATTTCATGACTGCAGCCTGTTTTTCTGCTTACAGACTGATTCTGATTTCTGTGAGCATGTCTGTTTTGAAGTATTCACTGAATAGTTTATATAATTGATTATCAGCTGCTTGGGATTTCTCACAGTTCTCACTTCAGTTACTTGTTGTTCATGGTGTCGGGTTGATTACTTAAGTTATATCATCTTGGTTATTCTCTGTGATCAGATGAGTGAAACTTTCTAAAAACTACAAAAAAATAAAAATGACTGACAAGTAATCTTATTCATGCACAAATGCCCTTGCTTGAGTGCAAATCGAGAAAAGCTGTTCCCCAAACATTTGAACAAAATCCTGCTCACATGACTGTTTGAGGACAGAGTATAATAAGAGGTATGAGAATAGATGAACTGTGAACATTACAATTTAAAATAGATATTCTAACAACCAGTTCTAATATAGCCATACATTTTCTTGCCTGTATATTATTCACTAAGAGGTATCATTTCTAAAGCTCTGATTCTCATGAAACCACAAAGGACTGTAATACCCTGAAAACCTCCATCACTGGTTCAAAACCGAAACTTTCTTCCCTGAGCATGACGCCAAGCCACAGGCCAGCAACTAACAGTTTGGCCCACCTGCTGGCCACAGCCAGCAACCCATGCTCCAGCTGAGATTGTAGAATCTGTGGTACTCAAACAGCATCTCGAGATTTTGCCAACCACCATGCAAAACTGGGTATTCCAATGCAACCTCAGCATCCTGGCAGCCATTGTCCAAATCACAGAGGTCTTTGTGTCAGCAGGCTGGCCCAGCCAGTGTGAGTGATCTAGGCCTAGTAAAACCTATCCCCAACTGCTCAAGAAATTAACACAGAGTACCAGGAAAGGGCCAGGGTGATTCTGGAGAAGTCCCAGAACAAGGGGTGCCATCATAGTGGACTCTAGTAGGTGCCTTACAACACTGCTGCAAGAGCTGTCAGAGGGGGGGAGCACAGTAGGCTCGTGCCAGTGAGGAGACCAGGGAAATTGCCCTAATTTTTAGCCTTTGGCAACCATTCTAATATAGCCAGCGAGAGAGAATCTGAAACAGATAATAGGACAAAGACACAGCAGAGACTGGTTGTTCACATGATTCAAGGGAGAGGTGCCAAGGGAGAAGGACATAGGCTAAGGCTTCACTTTTGCACAGTTCTAGTTCCAAGGTGTACTAAGAGAGAGGGGTGGCCCTTGTTAGGCTCCATCTTTCTCCATCCTCCCTAATGTGGATCACAGAATTTTTCAGATCAGATACTGAAACGTTCAAAACTGAATGAGTATTCGACATGTGGTCTCCCCAGACATACCAAGAGGGGGACATTTACTTCCTTGCTCTATTATGTGATATACAGGTAGCCCAAAAATGCCATTAGCTTTTTTTCTGCCTATCAGAGTATAACCTCATATCTAATTTGTCTTTCTGGAAAGTGCAATATTAACTTTCTGTTGATAAGGCCCTGTGACCTGAAGCCCACTTCACCAAAGATTGCTACTGGGAATGTTACATTTAAGAAAAGGAGATAGACATATTTGAGATAAGGGCTGAAACTTGTGGCTTTGTCAAGGCATTCCATACTAGGTTGAGGGTCCCACAGGGAAATTCACTTGACTGGAGTTGGGTTCACAAGTGAAACAGTCCTTGTGAATTTCCTGATGTTGAGATGCAATGAAAATCCCAGCTAATGTAACAGAGCGGTGTGTGCACTGTCTCTTTGGAGGCAACAAACTTAATTTCTGTGAGTGCCTAGGGAGAGGTACTGAGCACTGCAGAGACACGTTTCTGGGGCAAGGTTCTAAATATGGAAGGAGACTGGTTCTGAGTTTGAGTTCTTTTTCAGAAACTTTGCTCAAAATCTTTAACCCCATTACTGAAAAGGGCATGTTATGAATATCCTTTTTACTTGTAACCACCATTCACCAAGGCACACGCACACATATGCATGCACCTGATTTAATGATACACTAACAAGAAAACAAAGGACAAGAAGAGGTGATATTAAAGGATGACATTTCCCAACTAGTCTTCCCTGCCTTAATGTAACTACAAGGCTGAATGCCCAGGGATGCTTCACAGTCCTTTGATCTGAGAACCAGCTGGGAAGCAGCTCCTCCCTGGTGGCTATGCAGCAACTATTTCTTTTCCTAGGCCCCTTTTTCTCTCAAGTGCCATGAGTGGTAGCCAGAGCTCCTCTTTACTTTCCCCATGACAATGCTTCCCCTGATTGGTCACCAAACAGGCTGCAACCTGCCATCCAGAGGAGGGGGTACACATGCATGCTCTGCTACATGTGGTGCTATTGGCAAGGGAGGCAGATAGGGCTGGATTGCAAGTGAAGGGGAGACGGTTAGGTTTGAGTGTAGAGGTGCCTGAAGAGAAATGGAGGAATAGGTTGAGGGAATTTTTAAAAGATGCCAAGGCCTGGATAAGCATCTAAACTAGTGGCTGATATTGATTTGGATATCCTACAAGAAGTTCCAATTCCAACCTTTTGAAGCTCTTTCTCATCACAAGCTAATATATTCCTATGTTTTCTACCTCTTAGCTGCCCAGCTGGAACATAGGGAATTACAGAAAAAAGGATGTTTCTGTTCTTTTGAAATTATTCTTCAAAGAGTATGCCTGTGGCAACAATATGTCAGTGAGTGTCTGTACAGTTTATTAAATTGCATGATTTTCTTTTCATATTTATTAGTATCTCTATATTCTGCAGGCTTTTCTTCTGAGATTACTGTACCCAATCTAATTGTATCTTTCCCCCACATTCTTCTGAGTGTTCAGTTGACTTTAGAAGCCATGCCAGAGGAAAATAAGATAGGCTATTTTTTCCTCCACAAAATCTGTGGTTTTCATTTGTTTGAATAAAGTTGAGCTTGATGCATGTTCTTAGTCAGCCATTCACTGCTAACTCTGAGCTTTGTAAAATGTTCTTCCCCTACCGTTTTAGCTATTCAGTTGAGACTGTTTGTACTTTTATTCAGTTGAGATTGTTTGGCTTTTTTTGCTCACTGCCCATCAACTTGTTTTCACAGCCATTATTATACTTAACTGTGTGTGAAACACATTCCATCTGCTTATATTTCAATATAAGCAGATTAATATAATTTTAATTGGATGTGTCATTGTTTTGGAACTAGTAAGTCACTTCAAAATTACAACTAGGTGTGAGTTAAGGAAATCTTATAGTTTCATATATTCCAGAAAGGTATCTAGTCTTGAATTGGAGACTTCAAGAGATGAAGAATCCACTGCTTCCCTTGGTAGTTTGGTCCACTGGGCAGTCACCACCACGATTAAAAAATGTGCCTAAAATTTGTTTGGCTTCAGCTTCCGGCCATTGGTTGTTTTTTCTCTACTAGATGCAATAAAATGAGTTGCCGAGTGTCTTTTCTGTTCACTTTTCTTTGCTTTCTACTCTATAACTTGTGAAAAGTTAAAGAAATTTTGAAAAGTTAGTGTGGGAAAAGGAAAAATGAGAAGGTGAAACCCCTTCCGGCCTTTTCCTCCCAAAACCAAATCCCTGGACATCATTCTTTTGATTGTAGGCAGTGGCAAAGAGAGACTAAAAGGGGCTGAAGAGAGGGAAACAGATTGAAAGAAACTACCAACAATTCAAAATGTTTCCATTTTGATGGAAAAAAACAGAAAGCTTTAAAAATGGAAAGATTTCGTGAAATCTCTAAGTTTTGGAAAAATGCAATTTTTATTTATTTTTGTAAAAAAAAAAAGTTTCTAATGAAAAATGTTGACCAGCTCTAATACACAATAAAATGTCAATTCTGCCATTACCAAGCCCTGCTGTGCATTTTACATAGTAAAAATTGAATTAGCAGGAATAAGAAAAACCTGATATTCCAAACAGTTTATATAGCATGTAATAACTGCTGGAGAATATAAACCACACACACTCCTTCATACTAAATCCTTTACATCTGTACTGAAAATCCCTTGATAATTTAGATAAATTAAATCACAATACAGTGACCCCGAGAGGACTGGAGAGCAACTTTCCTTACTCATCCAAGTTACCTATGGTTTTATTTTTTGTTTCTCTTTGCTCTTTTCTAGAAAACTACACTTCACAAATGAACCAGTGAAATCCTGATGGAGTGTCCTTTAGACCACCAGTAAAGGCAAGTATAATGTTGAAGAAATCTTTATAACATCATAGTTCTCCCTTCTGAAGTTGCTTCCACTCACGCACAGATCCTGAAAGCAGCTAAAGCTGGGAGGGGGATCTCTTCTCTCACACATGCTGTTTTCTGCCAAGATAGAAGTTATAAAAACACACATGGCTCTTTTTACTTAGTAAACTTCAATCTGTTTGTGAGTTGATTTCAGAATTAGAAGGTTTGGTGGGTTTTTATTGATCTTGGTGGTGATTTTTCTTTTAATTTTGAGGAACTATATCCATAATTGTTGTAGCATTTAATTTTCCTCATGGTTTATCGTGCCTTTATGGCTGAAGGCAGCAAGAAATCTAGCTTAAAAAGGTGAATTAGTTCATAAGGCAATAAAATAATCCTGGGGCTGGAGGAATTGACTTATTATGAAAGAGTCTAAAAGTTACATGTGTGTATGTAATGACCGAATGCGCTGGGGTGGGGGGAATCCTCATTAAATCTTTCCAATATTTGTACACTAATGTTAGTACTGATGAGGACTTATTTAGTTTGATATACAAGGAGTAAAACATGGTATCAAGCAAAAAAAGAAACTTCAGTTGACGGCCAAGAGCAACCTCATGACAGAAGTATGTGGCTGTGGCCTCTCTGTGGAAGCGCCATCACTTGGGACTTTAAAAACTAGATGATACAAAGTCCTAGAAAATGTTCTTTCGATAGGCACTGAGTGATCTTTCCCATCTCTAATGTCCATTACATACAACTTTTTATATTTCATCCATTCCTATTTCACACCTTCCCTAGGGTTACAGCAGAGTGATTTGATACATATAGTTAATGCATCACTTGCAGGTAAAAGGGAAATAGGCTAGGCTCATCCACCCTTTTGGGGGCTATCTATTATAAAAGAAGCAACATTTGTCACTCTTGATAGCAGTGTTTCAGTCCAAGATGGTCTGCTTGGGTTTTGCTCTTTGTACCCTCTTCATCCAGGAGCTTTGCATTTGTTCTTTGGTCAGCTCATTGGTGTGCTTCAAACAAACCATCAGGTCAAGGGCTGAAAATCTTGCCAGGGCAACTGGATTTCTCCAAGCAGTGTCTCCTCTTTGAGCACATGCTGGTGTCCTGTGTGCACAGACAAACAAAAGTGACCTTCTGTCCCACAGCAGTGTTTGCTTTATAGGCAGTGGAGTTAACTTTAACACCGCTGTCTCACCACTGCCTCTAATGCTGGTTTTGCCTGACTCCTCATTTGCCTCCACTTTACCTCCTGACAGAGACCACCCAGCCTTAGGAAATCAAAATAATATGTTAACCAAAACTTTTAAAAGGAAAAGGGGGTGGGAGTCTTTCAAGGCTACACGGCAAAAGTAAGTACCTCTCTTGTTATCTGAAAAAGTCAAAAGATTTAGCTGTGTCAGAGCTTATCGACATAACCTATAAATTCTCCTGAAGCGTCCATTCCCCCTGGAATAGGACTCAGGAGCTCATTTGATGCCGGGCTTTGAGATCAGATGCTTCATTTTTGTCCTTCCAAATGAAAATCCCATAATCCGTCCAATATCTCTCACTTACAGGCCAAAGAAAGCGGTCCTTCTTATAAACAGAGTTTTTATAAACCCAAAAATGTGAAAGTCAAAGGAAGTGTATTGCAAAAGAGCTGTGTCATAAATATAGACTACCAAATAATACTTGTACATGGATTGGAAATTCACATACTAACTTGTCTGTGACATCAAGTCTCTCAGATTGTAATTGCATGGACTAGAAAAACACAATAATAGTATAAATTATAGTAGGCTTTGGCTCTGTTTTCTTTCTACAGTTCCAGCAAGGAGGTAAAAGCCTGCAAACAAGCACATGCTTAACTTCAAATATGTGAGTAGTCCCATTGACTTCAAGTTAAGCATGTGCTTAAGTGTTTGTAGGATTGGGGCCTAAGTATTAAGTAAAATTTAATTTAATTAAATAGAAGCAAAATAAATCTCTTTCCGTCAAAAAACCTCCCATGTTGAAACTCTCCAGTGTATGGACATATTTATACAACCAGAGCAGCACCTACGTTTTGTGTTTGTACAACATCTAGCGCAATGGGGCCCTTGGCCCGACTAGCCTGTATGAACTATATCAGTAGAAATAAATAGTTTTGAAGCAAAAAGTAAAATTCATGCTTAACATTGCAGCCTGCGTCAGGGAACCACGTCCTACATTCCCATCTCACAATTGCGCCATCAGTTATTATGGTTTAAAAGCTACAAGTGACAAAAACATTTTCTTCTTTTTCCAAGTTAAGAAATTTCCTTCCCACTATGATAATTAAGTTTCTAGTTCCAGAAAATTCCAGTGATATCCAAGACCCGTTTGTTCTTTGTATTACTACTTCAACTCTACTAAACGTGTCTGGCAGCTGTTTTCTGTCATCACATAATCACATGTGATTCTCCCTCCCTCTCCCCCACTTTCTGAAGAATTTAGCTTATTTAGCCACTCTTATTTGTACATTTTAAAACATTGCTATAATGGCACAAAGAAGGTTTGTTTTCTACATGATCTACAGCTAATGCTTTGTGAGCCCTCTCATTTCCTTACTTTCTTTCAGTAATGTAAAATTTTATTTACCTCATAAACCAAGATGCTTTCTTTTTAATGTTTAGTAAGACATTATATAGGAACTGGGAGGCAGATTGGTGAGTGGGAAATGGGGAGCAGAGTGCAAAGTTGCAGCTGGGAGCTAGTAGGGGGGAGTTACCATCTTGTGGACTTGTTTCCCTTTGCTTAGTTTTTCTGACTCACTTTTCTCTCTATAAATTGAGGATAAGACTTCACAGGAATAGGGTGTATTCTGATTATGTTAAATGGGTTCAGAATCATCAAATCCTTGTGTTTTATTTTATCTATTAGAGAATTCAGAGTGATTGACAGCTCTAATCTTTGGGCAAACTGAGTCAAGACTGCTTGAAATAACAAATATTCCCAGGAAATAACAGAGTGATCTGATTGATCTATAAAACTTCAAGTCAGGTAGACTCTTTACAAACAATGCAGTCTTGTGGTCTACCCAATGATTTATTTAGATTTTGTAATTATTATTATTTCAAATCAAATTAAATTCAAGTAAATGTAGGCATTAAAAAGTGCCTAATCTGCATTTCCTGAAACCCCCAAATCTGGACTTTTTCAACAAGTGGGGGGAAGTTGAAGTGCCACCAATAACTCTTTAAATGTAAGTGAGCTCCCGTTTAAGAACCTCTGTAGAGTACAGCAGTGGTAAAACCTCAACTAGGCACATCCCAACTCATTTAGGGTTTTATAAAAAATTCAATGCATCTAGCTCCCTATGGACATCCACAGTTGATCATGGAGCACTGTGTCAAGCAATTGTGGTCAGAAACTCCACTGAACAAATGAGTCACCACTAACCTATCTTTCTAGATTGATTTAGGGCATAACCCCAAGTAGCCCCATTGTAGCAGGCTAATCTCGCGGTAAGAAAAGCATGGATCACATGTCTGAAAGAAACTATCAAATGCCTAGCCAGATATAGACCTAGAAAAGCCATGGTCCCTATTGCTATGTGACTTCCAAACAGCTATGGGGATAGAGAAGGCAACGGGGTTTGTTACAGGGATTAGTTCCTGGGTTAGCGTTTCTGTGGTGTGGTGTGTAGGGGCTGGTTCACTACAAAAGCAATTTCCCTCTCTTGGTATTGACACCTCCTCATCAATTATTGGTAGTGGACCACATCCACCCTGACTGAATTGGCCTTCAACATTGTAAGGTAACTCCCTTCTCTTCATGTGCCAATATATATTTATGCCCGTATCTGTAATTTTCACTCCATGCATCTGAAGAAGTGGGTTTTTTACCCATGAAAGCTTATGCCCAAATAAATCTGTTAGTCTTTAAGGTGCCACTGGATTCCTCGTTGTTTTTGTGGATACAGACTAACACGGCTACCCCTCTGATACTAGGTTGGAGCAGTGTGTGGAAATATTCTCCCACTTCATGGTCAAATTGACCCCATCTCTTCCCAGAAGCCCTCCTTCCCAGAATAGCATCCCGTGGTAGAGGAAGTCAAAAGCCCTTCTGTCAACACCATTTGTGTAGCAGTGCATTCATCTGCAGGATGTGTGTGTCCCTGCTTAGGCCCTTATACTCCATTGTTAGGGTGGACAAGAACCTCTGGTCCCAACTCCTTCACCTTCACTCCCAGAGCCCTATAGTTACTGCTGATCTGCTCTGGGTCATACTTGGCAGCATCATTAGTGTCCATGTGGATGAGTATCCAAGGTATAATGGTCAGAGGGACAGATGAACCTCAGCAACCTTTCAGGGAACTTTCTGATGTAAGCTCCAGGCAGGCAACACAGCTCCCAGGACATCAGATCAGGTTGTAAGATGGATGCCTCTGTCCCCCACAAAAGGGAGCCCCTGACCAATACCATCCTATGTCTCCTCCTCTTGGGTATGATGGTTGGGAGCCTGCCAGCCATGGAATAGGTAGCTCCTCCTCCTCAGCCATTTTGGTCTACTTCTCTCCTCCTGTTGCAAATACAGCATGCCAGTTCTTCACCTCTATGGATGGGGGGAACCTGGGTGGAGCACTGTCTACTGCCTGAGGTGGCCAACAGCCAGTCTCCTCCTCAAAGAGCAGCTGGTTCTCCTTTCCCCTCTTGTGCCACTCTAGCCTTTTCTCACTTTTCTAGTAAGGTGGTAGTATCCTCTATGCCAAAATACCATTTACATATTCATTAGAAAAAACTTGGGTAGCATAGAGCTGCTGAAGAAGCTTCTGTCTTTCATTCTGTCTTCCCAGCCTCTGGCATGGGGCATAAGTTTGTCTCTCTGCCCTGGCAGTGTACAGCTGATGGGGCTGTTGGCTTCTAACCTAAGTTAGAGCAACCCTCAGGCTACTCTAACTTATCCTGGTGGTTGAGGCTTATGTAGATTGGCCTCAGAATCCAGAGGCCACAAAAATGAATTTAAGCACACAAAACTGTTAAATCTTGGTTTTCAGAAGAACAAAAGATAGGTTGCTGCTCAACTGGCATCTCACCAGCCGATATGCAAATCAGGAATGGCTTGCCTTGCTACTTTAGCTTCCAGTCTATTGTTCTTCCCAATTACTGCAAACATGTAGTTCTCTCATGTCTCTGTACATGAAGGGAGTTCTACAGAAAACTAAGCCAAACATCACAATATCAGGCTCTATTATGTTTCCAGTTAAAGCAATTGCAAAACTCCCAAAGATGTGAATAGAAAGAGATGGTTATTCCAGGATGTTCAAATGTGTAATTATAACCACAGATATGAACGCTCATGCTAATACAAAACAAAATTATCATGGTAAAACTAATTAGTGCTGGGCAAGTGCAGTTCATACAGATTTAGAGCACCACTCTACCTTTGGAGATATCTGAAAATTAGACTTTAAACAGAAATGCTGTAGCAATCTTAACTATGGCTATTCACCACCCTTGATTTAAAACAAACAAACAAACAAACAAACAAAAACTCACACACCATAATGTGAAAATAAGCATAGTAAGTCTGTGGAAACATTGCATCATTTTGTAAAAGGTAAAATAACTGATTACCTGTAGTGACGGACTCAGGCCAGAAGGATATAAGAGGGTAGTGGAAGGCAGGTATATCAGCCTCAGAATGAGCAGGTCCCTGTTCCCTGGATAGCCAAACAAGGGCTACTCCAGGCCAATCAAGACACCTGACGCCAATGTAACCAATTAAGGTTGTTAGGCTAATGCCGGCAAATGACCTCAATTAACAGACAAAGGGTCAGTTAAGGCTGTTAAGCTAATGGAGACAGCTGGAACCAATTAAGGTCCCACTTATACTGCTTTAAAAGATCTCCTTTCTAGTTCTGTCGAGAGGAGCCCAGGTGAAAGGAGTTGGAGGAGAGGAAGCCTTACTGAACCCTGAGGTAAGGGTGAAGCTTGGAAAAGGGGACCACGGGGAAGTGGTCCAGGGAATCAAAGCAGCGTCAGTGGAGGAGGGAAGCCGCCAACAGCTGCTATCATTAGGGTCCCTGGGCTGGAACCCAGAGTAGAGGGCGGGCCTGGGTCCCCTCTCCCATGATCTTCAGAGATCCCTTGGAGAAGGGAAACAGACTTCAGTACAGGCAGAGACCAAACTGTGCCTACGGAGCTTTAAGGAGCAACAGAGACTGTGGGTATTCCACCTTCCCACCTCCCATACCGGACTGTGATGAAAGTAGCTCAATAAACCATAACCTTTGCTGCCATACTGGGAAAGGGAGGTCACATTGAGGGCCTTGGTGAGTTTCTGAGGCCACTGTATCTGCCAGGAAGCATGGGACCCACCAATACAGGCTCGGAGCTTTGTCACAATTGGTGTTAACAGTGGGATTCCGTTAACTTATCGTTCACTGCGCGGTGGAAGAGGGGAAGAGTTTAAAAAAAAGTGCACTGGGTTTGGGTGTCCTCATCATGATGGAAGATGTAATAAAAGCACTGATACAAGCCACTGCAGCCCAGCAGGAGGCCACCTGAGGCAAGGGCGCAACAGGAATCCATGCGGCTACAACAAGAGACTAACCAATTATTGATAGGGCAGGCCACCCAGGGTCGAGCCCTCTTGCAGAAGGTGGTAGACCAGTTGAAAGCCCTCACTGCCAAAAACCAAGGGTCTGAAGGGTCGCGAGTATGGAGGGCTGCCGGTTGCCTACCGAAGATGACAGCCGACAATGACATAGAGGCGTATCTCCTCTCCTTTGAGAGAACTGCCTTGCGAGAGGCTTGGCCCCAGGACCATTGGGCCAGCATCCTCGCTCCCTTCTTATGTGGAGAGGCCCAGAAAGCCTATCACAACATGCCTGCTGAAGCTGCCGTTGACTACCGCCAACTGAAGGTGGAGATCCTGGTGCGATCAGGAGTAACGACAGCAGTACGGGCCCAGAGATACAATGAGCGGAGAACCAGGAGGGCAAGCCTCCGAGGTCCCAATTATTTGACCTCATCCACCTTGCATGGAAGTGGTTGCGACCCGAGGCATGCCACCCAGAAGAAAGGTTAGAAACTTTGGTCATAGACTGCTATATGAGGGGATTGCCCCGGATCTGTGTGCATGGGTGGGCCAGAACGACCCTGCCACCTACGACGGTGTGATCACGTTGGTGGAGAGATGGACAGCGGCCCGAGAACTGTCCCGACCACCCAGAGAGGGCCCCTCCCAAAACAGGTATCCGGCCTTGCCCCCGGAAGGTCAAACAACTAAGTATCTGGGAAGCCCCAGGTGGAAAAGGGTAGCAGCCACAGAGCAGCCAGGAACCCAGAAGGGGGGGAATAGCCTGAGTTGGGGGAACCACGGGGTAAAAACCCCTAACCCAAGAGACAGAGGAGCACCTAGAGCCCCTTATAGGTGCTACACATGTGGAGAATGGGGACACCTAGCAGCACAATGTCCCAACACTGAGGAGCTGATGCAGTGTAACCTGGGGGATTGGGCGGACCCATGCAACCTAATCAACCTTGTGGGGGTCGCAGTTACCCCACATCAATATACAAAACCAGTGAAACTGAATGGGGTAGAGACCATGTCACTTATGGATTCTGGCAGCGCTGTCACCTTGATTTCAGGGAGACTAGTGAAACGCAGCCAGTCAATACAGGCTAAGCATACAGGATTAACATGTGTACATGGGACCGTTAGCTATTATCCTGTCATCCCTGTGAGGATTGAAATCCAGGGAAATATCACCAAGGTAAAAGCGGGGGTGGTCCCTAAACTCCCATACCCTGTGCTCATTGGAAGGGATTTCCCAGGATTTGGAAATTTACTCCCGCCAGAGGGGCGGGAGAGAGGAGAGGATCCCGAAGTTATAGAGTCATCCCTAACAGAAAGTCACCCCCCCTTCTTTGCTGAAATATCTCAAGAGTTGTTCCCCGCTCCTGGGAAAGGCAGAAAAACCAAGAGGGAAAGGAGAGTGGCAAAGACTTTGGGCACCCAGATTCTGCTTCAGGGCCAGAACATGGCCCTGGTAGGCCGACAGGCACGAGGAACTGAGGAAGAAACCCCCGGAGAGGAGGTGCAGGAAGCAATGTCTGGTCCCAACCCCAATGCCACCGAACTGACCAAGGAGGTGGAGGCCAGTTCCTTGGAGTTCGGATCGATAGGTCTTGGAAGAGAGACTTTTGGGCAAGACCAGGCAGAAGATCCCAGATATGATAATGTCAGAAAGAAGTGGCAGAGATAGATGGGGTGCCTGTGGAGGGAAAGGCCCGAGGGCCAGCACCCTATTTCATCATTAAGAAGAACCTCTTGTACCAGGTCGTACAAATGCAGGACCAAGTGGTAAACCAGCTCCTGGCACCCCAAAAACATCAGAGGGCAATATTAAATCTCGCCCACAGTCACCTCTTTGGGGGACACTTGGGGGTAGAGAAGACCCAAGTACAGATCTTGTGCTGATTCTTCTGGCCGCAAGTACATGAGGATGTCCAGCGGTACTATGCCTCCTGCCCAGAGTGTCAGTTGCACAGTCCTCACCCACATCTAAGGGCCCCTTGATACCCCTACCAATCATCGAGATCCCTTTTGAGTGAATAGCCATGGACCTGGTGGACCTCTAGAAAAGATGGCTCGAGGTCACCAATATGTGCTTGTTGTCTTGGACTATGCAACCAGGTATCCAGAGGCCATCCTGATACGAAATATAGCCTCCAAGTCCATAGCGAAGGCGCTGGTGGAAATTTTTGCCCGAGTAGGGCTACCTAAAGAGATTCTAACGGACCAAGGAACGCCTTTCATGTCTAAACTGATGAAGGACCTCTGCTCTATACTCCATGTCCAGACTCTGTGAACCTCGGTTTACCACCCGCAGACTGACGGCCTGGTAGAAAGATTCAACCGAACCCTCAAGGCCATGATAAAAAAGGTGGTAAGTAGGGATGGAAAAGACTGGGATACCCTGTTGCCCTAACTTATGTTCGCCATCCGTGAAGTTCCCCAAGCCTCCACTGGATTCTCTCCCTTTGAGTTATTATATGGCCACCATACTAGATATAGCCAGGGAGATTTGGGAAGAGGAACCCAATAATGGGAAGAATATAGTGGAGCATGTATTGCAAATGAGAGCCCATATAAATTGGGTCACCCCATAGTGCGGGAACACCTGGAAAAGGCCCCAAAAGACCAGCAAACTCATTACAACCGCCAAGCAAAAGTATGGCAGTTCCAACCAGGAGACAGAGTAATGGTGTTAGTACCCACGGCAGAGAGTAAACTCTTGGCCCAGTGGCAGGGGCCCTATGAAGTAGTTGAGCCTATAGGAGAGGTGAATTACAAGGTACGACAACCGGGATGTAGAAAACAAGAACAAGTGTACCACATCAACCTTCTAAAGCCCTGGTGTACTCAAGAAGCATGTGTAGTTGCCTGAAAGGACCCACCACAGGAAAACGAAACCCCCGAGCAGATGAGAGTGTTTCCCGATTTAACACCAGCCCAAAGAGAGGAGGTGTTTGAGATGATCAACCGGAACCAAGATGTATTCTTGTCTCGGCCAGGTTGAACAACTGAGACATACCACCACATCATTACAAACCCCAGGGCCAAGGTAACAATGAGGCCCTACCGGGTGCCAGCGGCTAAAAGAGAAGAAATCCGAGCAGAAGTAAAGAAAATGCTGGAGTTAGGAGTAATTGAAGAGTCCCACAGTCAGTGGTCTAGCCCGATCGTGCTAGTACCCAAACTGGATGGATCCACAAGATTCTGCAATGACTTCCGTCGGCTGAATGAGGTGTCCCAGTTCGACGCGTATCCTATACCCCGCATAGATGAGTTAGCGGCCCGGTTGGGAAATGCCTGGTTCCTGACCACTCTAGACTAAAGGGTATTGGCAGATTCCCCTTTCTGAAGACACAAAGGTGAAGATCACTTTCTCCATGCCGGCGGGTCTTTTTCAATATACAGTCCTCCTGTTCAGTCTCCATGGAGCCCCAGCTACCTTTCAGCGCCTCATGGATAAGCTATTGCGCCCCCATACCAGTTATGCGGCCGCCTACCTGGACGATGTGGTTATTCATACCTCGGATTGGAAATTCTGGAAAAGTCCTGGAAAAGGTGGAAGCTGTCTTAGATACCCGTAGGCATGCTGGCCTTACCGCAAACCCTGCTAAGTGTGCCATAGGATTAACAGAGGCTAAATATCTGGGCTACATTGTGGGGCAAGGCGTAGTGAAACCCCAACTCAATAAACTAGAAGCCATCCAAAATTGGCCCCGACTGGTTCGCAAGAAACAAGTCCGGGCATTTTTGGGAGTAGTGGGGTACTATTGACGCTTTATTCCCCATTTTGCCACCAGGGCAAGTGCCCTGACGGACCTAATAAAAGCTTGGGGACCTGAGATGGTACGATGGTCAGACACAGCAGAGAAGGCATTTACAGATCTACGGACAGCTCTCTGCAGTTATCCTGTATTCATAGCCCCGGACTTTACTTTTCAGACAGATGCATCTGAAGTAGGACTAGGGGCTGTACTATCCCAGATGGTGGGAGAAAAACACCCGATCATTTACCTTAGTAGGAAACTTCTCCCAAGAGAACAGAAATATGCAGTGGTAGAGAGGGAATGCCTCACCATTACGTGGGCCATGGAAACACTGCGATACTACCTGCTAGGGAGACAGTTTGTTCTTGTGACTGATCATGCCCCTCTGCAATGGATGCAGCGGAACAAGGAAAAAAATACAAGGGTGAGCAGATGGTTCTTATCCCTCCAACCCTTCCAGTTCCGCATACAGCACAGAGCTGGAAGTCGACATGGCAACGCAGATGGCCTGTCATGGGTGCACTGTATGATGACCCAAGTTGCCCAACCCCTTGGTGTTGAGCAGGGGGGAGGGATATGTGACAGACTCAGGCCAGAAGGATATAAAAGGGTAGTGGAAGACAGGTATATCAGCCTCAGAATGAGCAGGTCCCTGTTCCCTGGGTAGCCAAACGAGGGCTACTCCAGGCCAATCAAGACACCTGATGCCAATGTAACCAATTAAGGTCGTTAGGCTAATGCCGGCACCTGACCTCAATTAACTGACAAAGGGTCAATTAAGGCTGTTAGGCTAATGGAGACAGCTGGAACCAATTAAGGTCCCACTTATACTGCTTTAAAAGCTCTCCTTTCCAGCTCTCTGGAGAGGAGCCCAGGTGAAAGGAGTCGGAGGAGAGGAAGCCTTACTGAACCCTGAGGTAAGGGTGAAGCTTGGAAAAGGGGACCACGGGGAAGTGGTCCAGGGAATCAAAGCAGCGTCAGTGGAGGAGGGAAGCCGCCAAGAGCTGCTATCATTAGGGTCCCTGGGCTGGAACCCAGAGTAGAGGGCGGGCCTGGGTCCCCCCCCCCCCCCCCCCCCCCCCCCTTCAGAGATCCCTTGGAGAAGGGAAACAGACTTCGGTACAGGCAGGAGACCAAACTGTGCCTACGGAGCTCTAAGGAGCAACAGAGACTGTGGGTATTCCACCTTCCCACCTCCCTTACCGGCCTGTGATGAAAGTAGCTCAATAAGCCATAACCTTTGCCGCCATACTGGGAAAGGGAGGTCATATTGAGGGCCTTAGCGAGTTTCTGAGGCCACTGTATCCACCAGGAAGCACAGGACCCACCAATACAGGCTCGGAGCTTTGTCACACTATGTGACGTACAACACTGCTGTATGAGTAATAAAATAATAACTTAGAACTAATAAGTCTATTTAACACATTGACTAGTCATTTCTCAAACAGATTATTTTTAAGTAAATAATTTAGGAAAATATAACCTTTCATTAGCTATCCTCAACTGGTAGAAATGTTTTTGTTCCTTAACTTTTCAGCTTTGTTTATATGCCTTTACTTCAAAATACAGTAACTCCTCACTTAAAGTCGTCCCAGTTAACGTTGTTTCATTGTTACATCGCTGATCAATTGGGGAACATGCTCATTTAAAGTTGCACAATGCTTCCTTATAACGTCCTTTGTTTGGCAGCTGCCTGCTTTGTTCACTGCTTGCAAGATTCTCTGGAAGAGCAACCCCTCCTCGTGGGGATTAGAACTGGGGGGGGGGAGGAAAGAGGCGGCACCCCACCCCCATCAGCTCCCGTAAATTCCCTGTAAGGTCTGTGGCTTGGCAGCTGCCCAGCAGCAGTTCAGCTGTCCCTTCCCCCACTGCTATGCTGCTCCTCCCCTGTCCTCTGCCCTGTAGCTGCTCCAGGGAGCTTCCTGCTTGCTGGGGGATGGGGTGGTGTGGAGGAGGGGTGCTGATATCAGGATGTCCCCCTTCTCCTGACCCCCCCTCCCTGCTCCGTACCCCCTCTCCACAAAGCGGAGGAGGGGGACAGGGCTCAGGGACAGAAAAGAGGGAGCTTGCTGGAACCTGTTGCTTCCTGTCTGAACTGGCTGATCTGCTTAAAAGGGCAACATACTTGAAGTGCGTTCAGCGTTTTTAAAGGGGCAATGCATGTCTCTCTTTCTCTCACTCATGCACGTGCCCCCCAGCACTTTGTAAAGTCAGCACCTGCATGTGCTATCAGAAGGAGGGAGTGGTGCACTCTAGATGGATAGCGTGAGCTCATAACCATGTTCAGTTTTTGCAGGGAAGTGTTTGCATCTACAGCCCTGCATCTATTGTGTTTCCTCCCTTCTGCCTCAGTCCTTGCTGCCTTGTAGAGTGTGAGGTTACATTAACAACAGCGTATTAACCCTTGAGGGCTCAGCCAAGTGCTAGTTCATCATCTAGCAGCAAGGCATTCCCTGGGAAATATCCCACCCTCTGACTCCACACCTCAACCAAACTTCACAATCATTCATTACTGTGTACAATCTTAAACTGTTTGTTTAAAATTGTTTAAAACTTATACTGTATATGTGTATAATGTCTTCTGTCTGACAAAAAAAATTTCCCTGGAACCTAATCCCCCCTATTTACATTAATTCTTATGGGGAAATTGGATTCGCTTAACATGGTTTCGCATAAAGTTGTATTTTTCAGGAACATAACTACAATGTTAAATGAGGAGTTACTGTACACTGAAACATGATCTCTCACTCACATGCACACACACACACATTCATCATTTTTCAGGCATTTTTCCTAGGTTCTGTAACACACCTGTCCAATATTGTGGGAAACTGATGTATGCTAATCTACCCATCAGCTTTCAACAATTCTAATTTACATATCATTCCTATATTACAAAATTTCCAGCACAACAGTTGAACCCAGGAATGTGTATCTGTTATCAAGGACTATGCACAAATCTTCATTAGGCATCAGCCACTATATTAAACATATAGTTGCTAACTCAGTAAGCAGTATGTTTCTGGTGGCCCAGGGATTTGATCCTAACCTTAGTCTGACTTTAAGGATGGTCCTCAAGTGATAAATTGCTGTGCGGGTGCTGTGCTACATTGTGCTATTGTATAACAGTAAATGGAGAAAGCAAACTTCTGTTCAGAAAAGCCTCTTGTTGAAAACAGATTAGATACACTTCTGCTACTTTAGAAATAGCTAGTTCAATGTTACAAAGATTAGTAATGAAATGTCATGTACTTTGCAAAGCTAATAAGAGACGACATTGCAGCTTGTAATGCTATATAAGGATAGCAGTGCTTCTAAATATTTCACTGAAATCATATGACTTGGGCAAGACAACAAAACCAAAAGCTTCATCCAACTCCCATTTACTTTACCCAAGTGTGATTGGTCCCAAGGCATTGCGAGAATTGGAATTTGAACCCACATCCTCTTGATTCCTAAACTGTTTCCCTATGCTTTGATTCAAAGAATTTTTTTTCCAGATATGAAATCCCCTTTTTCAATAAACCAGCATCATTCCACACACAGTCTAACAATTTTCTGAGGTATCCTTAAATAGAAAGGAGCAACTACTGCTAAACCATAGTTTGTAGTGATTTTATTTTACCATTATGACAATAGAAGAGGAAGCTGTCCTATGCCAAGTAAGAGGTCACTCACAATAAAAAATTTAAAATAAAGATGCTTTGATACTGAAAATATATGTTCCTGCATATTGACCTCCATCATATTATGATGGGTTTATCTCCCATCCTGGCTCTGAATAGGCTGATGTGGGCCTGAAAGGCCAATTAACCCGCCTGGTCACACCTAGAGGGTGGTCCAGGCCTAATTAAAGATGAAGTCCAGTTGGAGGAGGTTGATACTATAAAGGCAGGAAGTCTGGAGCAGAAGGGGACTGCAGGATGAGGAGAAATAACTCTGTAGCCACTCTCTTGGTAGCATAGAGCAGAGGGATAGGAAGGAGCAGCAAGAGTTGGCACAGAGAAGATTGTGACAAAGCTGGGATACCCCCTGAGGTTGCCCAGGGTTAAAAGGCACCTTGCTACCAACTGCCCTTAACATGAGAGAACCTTTTCTGTGCCTGCCAGGCATCAGCATTCTGACTCCACCAGTTACAGGAAGCACAAGCACTCCCTTTTCAGCCTACACAGGTCTCCACTGTCGTCCTGTCGGTTAGCGAAAGGTTCACACCAACCCTCGAGCCCTCTGAGCATCTACCTGACATGTTCAGACCATGGACTGCCAGATCACAGAATTCCCAGATCCTTGACTCCCAAAGGATCAGAACACTACAGCTTACCAGTTACACCTTAGAAAACCACTCCACTTACCACACAGCATTTATACTGAGTTATAGAAAAAGCAAGTATACGTTTATTTACAAAGAACAAGGATTTAAATGATAGCAAGACGAAAACAAAGGCTAACATACAAAATAAAATCATAACGCTTTCTAGAGCTTAAACTTAACTAACAGGACATTGTCATGTTATATAGAACAAAAACTCACCCCAAATCATTCTGGCCTATTACAGGCAAGCTTAGCTGTGAACCTCCTCTTCGTGATTTTAGTCACACTGTTTTTGCCTCCTTAGTGGAAAGATCTAGAGTATGCCTCTGTCCTTACAATTATAATCCAAAAATCCATTGTCTTCCCGTGCAAACAGGAAACCCCTTGCTGCTTGTGTTTTCCTGTCTAGAATCTCCCCTGGAGACATTGCAATCACTCAATTAACATTTTGCTCAGACTGTAAATAGGCATTAATTGTGAAGTATACAATACTCAATTTACATATAGACAGACCCAATAGATAAACATTGCTTGCCTGAAAGAAAATTATTATTATTATTTTATTAACCACAATAATTAAAGCAGCAGTTACCCAGTTTATAATAGACATCTTTGCAAAATTTCAGTATGGATTTGGCTCAGATTCTGGCATGGAGATTGCTTTGGTTAGGATTTGCTTATTAACTCTGACAAAAGCAGTCTGATTCTGTTAGCTGTATTGGACATGATAGTCTATGATCGTTTGAATGTGAAATTAGTGTTTCATAAGAGCTACCAGTTCTAGGAACTATAGATTAAGTCTAGATATAGTCCTAGATATGAAAACCTGGTACTGTTTTAACTTAGTTTTAATCCTTTTTATTTTAAAATCCTTCTAATTCTACAGCAGTAAATCAGTGTTTGTTAAAATTGCATGCAATGCCTACAAATTGTTTTCCTTTGGCTCTCTTTATGTCATCTAGTCTTTATCCAGATAACTATAGGACTGCCAGTTTGACATCGATCCCAAGATAATGGAGCAGTTCCTATGGGACTCTAATAAAGAATTAAAGGACAGTGATATGATTAATGCCAATCAGCATGGGTTTATGTAAAATAGATCCAGTCAGACTAACTTGATATCTTTTTTGATGAGATTAAAAGTAATAGTATTGATGTAATATACTTAGACTTCTTCTGTAAGGCATTTGATTTTGTACCATGTGACATTTTGATTAAAAAAACTAGAATTATATGAAATCAACAGGCACACATTAAATGGATTAAAATCTGGCTAACTGATAGGTCTCAAAATGTAATTATAAATGAGGAATCATCATAGAGAAGATGTATTTCTAGTGGGGTCCAGCAGAGATCAGTTCTTGGCCCCACACTATTTCACTTTTTTCTCAATGATCCTGTGCTACTTCCTGGCTTGTATAGAGCTCCTCAGCCAGTCAGGGTTGCTGGATGTTTCCCTCAATCAGGAGCTATGGGGGCAGAGCCCTTTGCAAGCTAGCGCTTCAGTGGTACCCTTCTGTGGCTGCCTAGGTGAGCTGCTAGGTGGTGGTTATGGTCTGAGCACTATCTGTGGGCCCAGGTTCAAGGTCTATGATCCTTCATATAGTGGTCCCTTCTGGCCTTGGAACCTATGACTCTTTTAAATATCTCTTTGTAGTTGTACTTCAGTATCGCCGATGTCTTCAAAGGATTTCAGTATTATGCAAATTGTACAGGAACGGGGCTTTTAGGATTATGTAAATTTTACTCAAATCTCTTACCTTTTTCAAGGCTTTGTCTACATGTTTGTGTATGAACCTGACTGCAAAAAATTTGGTTACCTGACACAAAGCTAACTATGACTGACCAGTCTGCATAGTCCAGGGGAGATCATGTTCTGCATCATGTCAACTAATCGTATCATTGATTTCAACTTTACAAGCATTTGACAGCATTATAGTACCTCAGCATTTAAAGTGTACATATGACCTAAAATCCATTTGAACTTGCAAAATGGAAAACTGTTTCTCAGACCCTTTCTAAACAATCTAGCATGGGTTTTGGCTGGCAGTTAACAATATTTCAACCATCTATTCAAAATCAGTGAATGATGACTTTTCATTCTGAGCAATATGGTTTAAATATGCCAGAAGCAACTCCTACTCTATAAACATGAGATTCCCCACTGGCCTCTGTTTATCATTTTGACTCTGTTTCTGCCCATGGTACATCAAATATGGCGTGTTGGTTTATGCTCAGAGCAGGTCTTCTCGCCATTATGAGAAAGGGACAATATCTCGCTGGCCCATATGCTTCTATCATAGAGCTGCCAGCCTGGACAAATGACCACTGATCTACTAAGAATGTCTTGTTTGTACTATTGAAGCTTGTAAATTCTAGAAATCAAGTATTTCACAATTGTTCATCTGAATATCTTCTATAGCATTCATTCTTCTAGAAATCAAATCTCCATAATTTTTCATGGTCTATTATTCATTAATTTACATTTCCTTGCCTCTTTTCTGCTTGAAAGAGAAATTGGACAACACATTCTACTAGGAAATGTGTCTCTCTAAACTCTGTTCAATTATCTATTAAAATATATATTGAAGTAATTATCTTTTAAAATACCCAGCTGCAGTGCCTTTTAGTTTTCTGAAAAGCTGATCTATCCATTAGGTATAACATGTCTCTGTTTGAATTAATTCTTAATCATAAGCTGCTAACTAAAGAAATTTGGTACTGAAATATACAGGCCTATTTTTCTGATTTTTTTCCAGCTGAAGTGTCACATTATGACATGTCATATTGAATCAGACATGAAGTGTTCAGATTATGGCATTTAAAATAATCTTATATGACTGCCTGGAACACATTGTAATATGAAACATCATCCCAGAAATTCAAAAAGGTTTAACTTTTCTGACAGATGTAGTTTTAATCCTGGTTTCCTACAAAAATAAAATACTTAGATTAGATTAGTAATTCAAAGAGGGAGGGGACCTGGTCATTCATTCTTTTACTGGGTACATTAAAATGATGGTAAATATAAATATATTCCTAATAAATGTCACATCTCATGCTCCGTGAACTTTGTGGACTTCTAAGCATGACTATGGCCTGACCCTGTAGTCCATACACTGAATATATTGTTCATGTGAGTAATCCCATTGAAGTCTATAAGACTACTCATGTAATTAGTACTCAATGTCTGGTCACCAAGTCTCATAGCATTGTTTTTGCTCAATAATTGGATGTTTCCCAGCTCCCTGGAGAACTTTTGTGATAGCAGTATGAGTACATCAAGTGAAATACTCATGTGAATACATATTCACAGTCTCTTCTGTGAATGCTATTGCAAACCAGAAGTCACTTGTACATTATGGATGTTCATGGAAAAGGAGAGAGAAGGTTGGAAATTACCAAAATTGTAATTCACTGATATGCCAAGGAATTTTGAAAATACTTTGTAGTATTCTCCCAGCTCTATATAATAATTATAAACCGCTTATTGTCAGGTCTAGAGCTAGTAATCTGTGATCAGCTTTCTAGGGTCATAGCTAATACGCAAGACCATTCCCCACCAGGGCCCATTTCCAACTCCTACTTGACGCTAAAAATTTCCATAATGTCCCTCACCCAATCCCTCCACAAAAAAAAACCCCAACCCACATCACTTTTAAAATTCACAAATACATAGAGTCTTGCTGAAACTTTCCAAAATGTTTTTTAAATACTACCTTTCATGAATATATACCAAATTACCTAGGATTACTCAAAGATCAGCTGAATTCTAATATCCTTTTTATGATTAGTGGTTTATTGTTGGGAAACACCTTTCTTTCCTGTTTAGACAAGTAATTTTTATTTTCCAGATTGAGGTTAAAAGAACACTGTGTAGATGAGGATACAGTACTGCATTTTACATTTGTCAAATGGTTGGACTAGATGACCGCCTGAGGTCTTTTCCAACCCTGATATTCTATGATCATCTCTAAAATAGTCTACATCAGAACTGAAAACCACAATAGGAACAGCCCCATAGCAATGTGGAGAGAAAAAGGAACAGACTCTTATTTGTTACAAGGCTACTACCTACACCCTAGTGTTTTGTTTCTTAATTTTGATTTCTTGAAGTTTTACATGTCCTACTTTTAATATCTTTCATAAACTGTCAAGAGCCTACATACTGAAGGAATAAATCACCCTTTTACATGTACTCCCAGTACCTAAAAATAAAAATAGGAACCAGATGAAACCACAAGAGCCTAATTACAGATGATTATCTTCTACAAGTTCAATTAACACCTTGTATCCAACTCACAGAAACCTACAACAGCAGAATTCCCCCTTCCCTGCAATGAAAACATAAGAGCTCAAAATTCATTATTAGGGGGCATTTAAACCTGAGCAGAAAAGTCCTCAAGATTGCTTGAACATAATAGACATTCATATGTCAATGTTTCCATCACATTCCACCATGTGTTACAAAGGTTGAGTTGCTTGTAACATACAGTGTTTATTAAGAGATGAAATGAGGACAGCAGTTTGTGTTGTTACATACAATGAGTGAATGCTGTACACATTCTTCTAACAGCCAGTCAACTTAAAGCCTGATCATGGATACATTTGCTACTGTCTGTAATCACTAGAGTGAGTAGTTCCATTGACATCAATGTCTGTTCTGTTCCAAAAAAAAGAAAACAAATGGTTATAAGTGGAATGGAGATATAAAAACTATATTTGAAGAGCAAATGTTAGTGGAAAAGAAACCACAAAACCTGCTAAGAAACCTCCTTTGACATATTGAAGTTAGCAGCAGTATTGCTACTGGAGCATCCCAGATTACCTGGCCTTATTTATTTTTATTTAATTTTTTGAAATACACTTACCATAACCCTGGGCACATATGCCAAAGAAACTTGTAAAATAATATGCATTGCATTCAATAGTTGAACTAATGTCAAATGATAAAGAAATTTTCAATTACAAAACCAAACCACCACCACCCCAGAAGGGAGCATAAAGGCAAGATCCTCAGGTTGTGTAAACTGACATAAATTCACTGAAGTCTGAGGGATCCAGTCCTGATTGAAGAGGTGGCTTTGCAACATGCCTGGAATGTCAGAAAACTCGGGTGAAATCCTGGCCCTACTGAAGTCAATGGCAAAACTCCTATATATGTTAGTGACCTTAAGTCTCTGTCAAACCTAAGTGCTGAAGGTGGGAATTCCAGAGTCTAGGGCAGTAGTGGGCAACCTGTGGCTCGTGGGCCACACGCAACCTGTCAGAGTAATCTGCTGGCGGGCCATGAGACAGTTTGTTTACATTGACCATCTGCAGGCACGGCCAACCGCAGCTCCCAGTGGCCACGGTTCGCCATTCCCGGCCAATGGAAGCTGCAGGAAGCGGTGGCCAGCACGTTCCTACGTAATCAGTCATTCTTTCATCTATGTAATGCAATACACAAAATATATATGGGTATTGCAGATATCTATGGTAGAAGTTAAAACAACTATTTTGACTGTACTTACTAACAGAATAATTATTTATTTTAAACTAAATTGGACTTGGATACAGCACAGGAGATCATTTTCATATCTTCCAAAAATATTAAGGTAACTTTTCCACAAGTGAACATATTGATGCATTACCAGTTTCTTTTCAATCAAGCTCATTTTTCTTTTGAAACATAGGCACCATATTGATATATTTACTGTATGTGTTTCTTTAGAAATATGTTTCATGTTGAGATAAAATATCTTTTAGACTCAGCCCCACCTTCAGCAGTTTGCTAACAGTTTCCCAGGCTTCCGTCTCAGATTCAGTAAATTTAATGGATGGAAATTCTGACACCACAAGAGAAGAAACTGAGTCCCAACAAAGGAAATTAGTTGACAGTGATTAATGTATAACCTCTCTCTCTCTCTCTCGTTCAAGTATTTGCAGAAATTGTGCTTGTGTGTTCAGTAAACAAAATTGGAAACCAGCCAGTAAAATGTCTTTAGTAGCATAAACTAGATGCATCTTTGAAGTCTCCATGCATTAGCTTGTCTGATTAAGTTATTGTGCTAGTTTTGCAGCTCTACTCCTCACAGGATAAAATGAAAAATATCTGCAGAGTAATTTCATTATTTAATCTTCATGTACTCTAAGTAATTGTAGTGCGACATCTGACAAAGTTTCTGAAGATTTTTCAGTAATAACTGATCATGGGCAGAGCCAATTAAAACCATTTTTTCATTTAAAGTGATTCTGAAAAGGTCCTTTTTATTTTTATTGTCTAAAATAACCCACTTTGCAACTTCAGAAAGAACTTTAGCTTCCGTAATCATTTGGGTTTTGGAGTGTGTGGTAGGTAATGGTGGTATGTATTATTATTGGTGCCTCAGAGGCCCAGTCATTAACAAGGGCACCATTTTACTAGGTGCTGTAAAAGTACAGAACAAAAAGACAGTCCATGTCCCAAATAGCCTAAATAATGAATACTGTGGCCATAAAAGGTGTTTGATTGACAGACAGAGATGCTGATGCTCTTTATTTAGCCAGAGAGCAGCTGCAGCATGAGTAGTGACCATACAGGTTTTCACCAGACTATCATACCAATGTATTTCAGACTTGAGCTAGGCCAATATTCTCTGGTTTCAGAGGATAGTCAAGGCAAATGGATCCTGACTTGGTCAGGGTTTGGAAATGTGACATTAAATTAATGGAGATATCCTACCTCCTAGAACTGGAAGGGACCTTGAAAGGTCATCAAGTCCAGCCCCCTGCCTTCACTAGCAGGCCCAAGTACTGATTTTGCCCCAGATCCCTAAGTGGCCCCCTCAAGGATTGAACTCTCAATCCTGGGTTTAGCAGGCAAATGCTCAAACCACTGAGCTATCCCTCTCATCCTCATTTCTGGGTCAGGCCAAATTTTGAGTGCAAGGACTTGAAGGGATGGATTTAAGGAATAACAGTACTCTACTACATACTAACCTACTCAGACTATGAACATCTGAGTGGGTATCAGGGCGAGGTATTAATCCAGACAGCATTAACACCTTCAGATCCTATTCCAACAGTTGCACTGTGGTGTCAGCGGGATCCATCCAGTGACAGAACAGCTGTGGAAGCTATGCTTCTTCATGGTGAGTCCAGTGGGGCAGCTATGCAGAAGCACAGGTTGCCTGTCATCTCCCAATGACTATTGATTTTGGGGGACTGAAACCCTCTTCAGTGGGGCAGTTCCTCCCTTCAGACATACACCACGTAAAACTCCATATATTAAACTAGCAGTTTCCTGCCCCCTATGTCAGAGAAAGCCACACGAGGAAAAATATCAATTTACAGGAGTGAGAAGGAAAATTTATACCAAATAAAATGATTGACCTCTGTTCCTTTTATGTCCCTTTAAAATTGTAGAGGTAATTTGATGTCACTGAACTCATGGGCAATGCTACAAAACTGCAACAGTGCATTCTGATCACAAGCCAGTCTAGGGGAGAGCATGGCCTTCTAGCTCTATAGCTCAAAAATAGTTTGCCATTTATAGTAGTTGCCAATGGAGCATATGGCATACCTAGGAAAGAGGTAGTGAAACTGTCTAAACATAGCTGGCATAAGTAATTCTTGCCTTGAGACGGTGGCTGTGCTATTTTCATGAGGATCCAGCCAACGAAGTTATGAAATGTGTATCATTTCATTAGTCTCCAACTGCAACCTAAGGCTTATTATCCTAATGCAACACATTACACAGATATGAATCTGAAACAAAGTGGTTTTGCTAACCTACTAAATTTGATTTAAATTGAATCACTTTGAAAATGCAGTTTGCTTTTTATACCACATACATTCTTATTAACGTTATCTTTTTATTTTGTTGAACTTGGTCCTCTTCTAGTATTGCCTGTGGTGACATCAATGGGAATGAATAATACAACAAATTAAACAAGATAGGGTAATCAATACATCTTTTGTATGTATGTCAGTGCACTCCAGGTCAAGGACAATCTTGTCAAAAGCAATTTTAATCATGTGGTTGATCACCTAATTTTAAAATACTTAATAATAAAAAAGTCACATATTGTCAGCATATTGCAGTGCTTTCTATCTTAAAATAAAAGTTCTAAACAAACACTGTGTATACCTATGATTTAGTTTGTATAGAACAGTTTGTTTAGACGTGATCATTAAAAAATAACTGAGCTTCTGTGCTTTGTTGTTGAAGTGTAGTGTGTGAAGGAAAGCTACGTAATTTCGGAACATATTTAAGTAACTAATCATTCTAAATCAACAAATTTAAAAGAATGAAACTGACACAGTAATACTTAATGAGCAAGATTCTACACACTGGTCTCATTTAATTCCTCTTGGATATAAGGGAAGAGTGAGAGGGGAAACTAAGATTGCGGAAGCCTGGTAGGAAAACCCTAGGAACAGCTATGCTAAGGGAAGAAGAATAGGCTGAGATTTACATTGTGGTGTTATTTCTGAATTATCAGTAAAGCCAAACTCCAAGAAGAGGGTGAATTTGCATGCTCAGGCCTGATCCCATTATGATGTATTTATGTGCTTAAATTTAACTGTAAGGCTTTGGCCTAACTCAGGATCTATTAAGGACAGGATGGGGACTCAACCCAATCCTATAATTCATTTACAAACATATAACACAAAGATAATTCTTGGCTTGAAGAGCTCTTACACTATAATTATATTTAATTATGATTAGTAAAATCACACGTTAACACAGTTATGTATTGTATAGTAAGTCAAAGCCAAATAAACTGGCCACTTGGCATCAAGAAATAATGGGGTCAAATCATAATGAGTATATAACTTTCTACACAAAAGCACAGTATCAGCAGATGAATTCAACAATGAATTAGTTTAGTGTAATTAATTAGCTTAGCTTAATGAATGTAATTAAAACATATGATAATGAAAGTTAGCAATAAAGATGATGATGAATTTAAATGGTGACAAAGCAGAGTCTCTGAATAAAAGACCCTTGACATGCAGGAAATAAAGATAAAATAGGGAGAAGTAATTGAGAACAAGAAAATAATTTGATAACTACGGTAGTTGTATAGAAAATAAAGAAGGAAATCTATGAAAAGAAGAATTATTGAATACAGCAATTTCCTTGATGGACAGTTATTCAGGGCCAAAGTTTCAAAACAAGGCACCTCAGCTGTGCTTGCAAAATGAGTGTGCATACAAACAAGATATGTATGTTCCATTAACACTTACCTGTTTGTATGTGCAAGTATGTACTAGGTATGTGCAATTGCCTGTTTGTATGATAATATTTTGCATACAGGGCCTTGGTGCTTATTTCTGAATTATGTTCCTTGATATCTGTTTGACTGGCTTTTCTGAATGCAGAAGTTTGAGAGAGAAAATATTTAGAAAAACACCTGGGATTTTTCAAGGGAGATTTCAATTGAGAAACAATGGGCCAGAGTCTAAAATGAAGTAAATTGGAGTAGGTCCTGTCCAGAATCTGGCCCCATTGTTCTCAGTTGAAATCTTTGACTGAAAATGGTTACAAATGTAAACAGTTATTTAGATGTACACACAGTTCTGAACGACAAAAAAAGTTATTCAGCACATAAGTCCCAGACTTCAAGTTTCTTCTGCAATTTGTTAATATATAAGATTCTCTTTAGTCTATAATGTATTGACTGTATTATAGGCTTCCTGTATAACTTGATTGTGCAACCATATGTGTTGTTTATCAATACAATGGATGATGCATTTATGAAATCCTTGTTGCTGAGGTGTTACAGTTAATATTGGCAAATTGATATGTTGATTTGGTTTGGTTTCAGCTTGTTTGAGAAAGGATAATGCAGACGTTACTGAAACAAATCCTATCTGTCAGGGCCGGCTCTGGCTTTTTTGCCGCCCCTCACCCCCCAGGGGAGGGCGGTGAGCCTTGCCGGGGAGAGCGCCAGAGGGAGGGCGGTGAGCCCCGCTGGGGCTCCGCTCTCCCCGGGGCCAGAGGCTGCGCCGGGGGGGGAGGGCGGAGAGCCCCGCCGGGGCTCCGCTCTCCCCAGCGGCCAGAGGCTGCGCTGGGGGGAGGGCGGCGAGCCCGGTCGCAGCCCTGCTCTCGGGCCGGCTTGGTGGGCTGGTGCCTGGAGCCGGCCCTGCTATCTGTTTAACTTCCTAAAGTCTCTTTAATTCTCCATTTATTGAGCTCTTCCTTCTGTATTCATTTTTAAGTGGACTACGTCAGCAGCCGTAAGGTAAACTTTCTCACAGAAATATTCAGTGACTTGTTTATGAAAAATATCTCTGTAAAATCTGTTCGAGTATGTGGAGTGAAAGGATGTAGACTTCTAAACTGCTTTGTTCAGATAATCTGCAGGAGGGAAAAAAATCTGGAGTCATCTAAAACACACAGGCAGCTGAAGATAGTTATCCTTGACTCTGGGTGACACTGAAACATTCAGTAAGGTGGCTATCCTGCTGGAGAAACTCATTACAAAAAAATTAAAATAAAAAATTAAGGGCCAGACTCTGAAATCCTTACTCAAACTAAATTGCACTTTATGCAAGTAATCCCACTGAAATTAGTAGGTTTACTCATGAAAGAAGGTGATTGCAATGCGATTAAGTATTGAAGAATCTGGTCCTAAAAAAACATTATAGTAGAATAATGGCCAAGAGCTGTGGAGATGAGTGAAAGCTGAGAGTTTGTTTATATTGTGGGAGTGCCTAGAGGACCCATGCATTCTCCTCGAGTGCTAGATTTTCATTCCCAATAATCTTCCATACCATCTTTGAATGGCTGTGTATCAAACAGGATTCCCACCATCAGCTCTAAATTAACTCCTTAGCATGACTGGTTGAAAGGGGTGGAGATTGACTCATCAGTTAATACTGTGCTAAAAAGTATTAACAGAGCACTTTTATTACAACCAAGTGGTTATTGAGACTAAAGGGACAGAGTATTCTGTCTGTCCAGAATATCATGATGATAAATTATTATTTATTAAATACATAACATAGTCAAACAAGAATATATGGAAGCGTCTCTTACCAAAACGTCCAGTGCAAAGTGGATCTGATCCTGTAAACACTTATACCCCCGAGTAACTTTTGCAAATAGTCCCATTGTCTGTAACAGGACTACTCATGTATGTAAACCTGCAGGATCAGGCATTTCCACTCTAGCTGATACTGCACCATGAAAAGCTCTTAATATGTGTAAGGGGAGAGATTGTACTTTTACAACAAGTTATATAAAGAAGTATATGGAACAGTTGGTCCAATATCTGAATCCTTTCATGTGCTTTATAAATTATGAGGAACAGCTGCTAACAAAAAGAAAGAAAGAAAAAATAAATAATAACTCAAGGTAAGTGCTTTGTCCAAATCTAAAATATTAAATATCCAAAGAATCTAAAAGTTTGTCCTTTTTTCAATCAGAAAGTTTACAATATTCACAAATTGTGTGATTTACAATATTCACAAATTGATCAGTTTGCTATTAATTTTTAGATCCTTCTTTTATATCATCCAAATTTATAAAAGGTTCACTAATTGTCTTACTCTAATTTTTTACTAGACAGATGCTTTGAACCATAAAATACCAGTACATATCTTTTATTATCATATATGACCTAGCATTTGCTCAGCTATACTGACTAAATAAGAGCTCTTGTCATGCATGCTCTTTAAAACACATTTTAAAATGCTCTTGTAATTTAGCTAGTGAAATATACTATAATATGTATATCTTCAAGTTGCTTTTTAAGTTTATTTTTTAATTTTTGCTTGACAACTTATATCTAAGGATAGTAAATAATCAGTTATGATTTTTCAACTGAAAAAAATCTCTAAATGTGGATTTTTCACAGTAAAGTCTGGAATATAATGTGAAACTATAACAGACCATACTAAAAATGGGATCTCTCTATTATCTTGATTTTCATAATTTCCCTTTCAACTTTTTACTAAATATCAAAGGTATTTATGGGGGTGAAATTTGTGACTTATGGAAGAAGAAGATTACCATCTTTCCTGAACACATAGGTTCCCCTTATTTCTTGCATTTCAGTTCCCTTCACAAAACCCAGTTTTAGAGTAGTAGAAGTCCAGACATCTCAAAACTGTACCTTCCCCTCTTTTTGTATTGAGGCAGGCTTTATTTTATTTTGGTATGTAGTTATTTTGCCTTCTTAGTCTTTATAAATTAACTTTAAATTAATTATTATAACTTCAGAGATGTTCTTTAACAATGGCTTCACCTGACCAAATGTTAGAGATGAGCATGTGAGAGAGAGGTACTTTCTCCGATAGCTAGAGCCTCTACAATGCATCAACACCTTGAACTCTTCTTAACAACAAAGAGAGAGAATTAGTGTCCTCTCCAGAGCATTCCCTTGCCAACATTAAGGAAGCAGGCTGCTGCCTTCTACATCAGTTGCCCTTCATAATGGTCTTCAGGCATAATTAAATGGATAACACATTAGAATAATCTAGTCTGGAGGTGACAAAGGTATAATGGCTGGGGTTAAGTTCCACATCTGAAAGAAATGGGCACAATCATTGCACCAAGTACAGATGGGAAATAGCATTCCTAGCCACCAACACCACCTGGGATTCCCAGAGGAATCAAGATGTTGGGAATAGCCTAGTTCCAAGCCCCTTTGGAAATGGTTGGACCCACTTTTTCAACAGTGGGGACAGATATTAACCCCAGCCATATTCTCTGCTGTTTTCAACAAAGCCACCAACATCACCTTCATCTCATAATATCTGAATTGAGCTTCAATCAGCTTGGCCTCAAAATCCCTATCATAACTAAGGCTACGATTTAGTCATGGAGGACATGGCAGTCACAGATTCTGTGACTTTACTGGACCTCTGTGACTTCGTTGGCTTCAGCTATCAGCAGCTGAAGCCAGGGCTGGAGGAGAGACTGTGAACCTCTGCCATGCAGCTGGGACTGGAGCTGGGGCTATGCTCCCCTACAGCTGGGGCTGGAGCCAAGACCATGGGCCTCTACCCTGCACCTTGCAGCCAGGGCCGTGTGCCTCTTCCTTGCGGCTTGTGGGCGGGGGTGGGAGCTGGGACTGTAGGCCCCTGCTCCACAGCTTGCAGTGGTGACTGCAGCCAGGGCTGCACACCCCTGCCCTGCAGCTGGGGCCACACCCCTGTCCCATGGCCAGGGCTGCAGCCGAGGCCATGTCCCTCCACCCCCATGACAGGGGGCTCGGCCTGTCACTTCCTTCCCCCCATGGGACTCCAGCTGTCATTCCATCCCCCCTACCTTGCCCTGCCCCTGGTTATTTTTAGTAAAGTCACAGACAGGTCACGGGCTCCCGTGAATTTTTGTTTATTGCCTGTGACCTGTCCATGACTTTTCCTAACAGTAATGTGACAAAATCTTAGCCTTAATCATAACCAAACACTAGGAAAACATGATCACAAAACTATTTTGGGTTGGATGGGCATAAGCAGGGCGGGGCGGGGGAGGGGATGGGGAA